>NC_137334.1:43007184-43139684 GCF_965287045.1 Carcharhinus amblyrhynchos
GTCCTTTCTGGGTGGGGGCGGGGTAACATGCGATGCCTTTGTTATTTTATGATATCCACATTCCCCTTTTGTTTTTGTGATGTGTGTTTTTCTTTGGAGGACAAGCTTTCTATTGAGACAGATGTCACCTGCTTCTTCATCAAACATTTGCAGTTTTGTTTGAATACGAATTATGTTATTTATAGCAGATTTCGTAAAAAAAGAAACAGTGACATTACGCAGGAAATTGGCCGCATTTTGTGTTTATAATTGCACTGTTCGAAAGGTTTTCCATAACTTATGAAATTGCATGCAAGTATACTTCACATAGTATTCTCCTGTAGGTCAAATGAAGAAAGAATAAAATGAAACTGGCAAAATAAATCATTTGAAGTTCTCAAAATGTTTATTTCGTTTAACATCGAGAACTGGATTTCCTAAACGAAACGAACAAGTTATTATAATCACATGGAGTAGAACATCTGACCCAGATCATATGGTTTTCGTTTTTGTTAAAATGCCTTCTTCTCAGTGTTTTCCAACAACCAAATACTTCACAATGTGGTTTTCACATGACGAAGACGCTTACACCAGGCCTTGCATATTTGAGTACCAATTAAAACATATATTTTAGGTCAAAACGGTTTAAAGGTTATTTTTCTGACTATTCGTACAGAGCGTTTAATGACTTCAAATCGTTTCCGTTAGATCTTATTTGGAAAAGGCACAACTGTATCTTAGCCCAAATTGTAATACAAACTATAACTAATAATTTCAAAATATTGATCGATACTCTAAAATCGTAGATTTCCACATTACAACAATGCTTATAAATGACGATCACACAGGAATTAAAAATATTTCATATTTTGTTTTACAAGAATTATATTAAACTCATTCTATATGTCAATATATCAATAAACTAAAACGATTTTTAAAATTAATATTTATTTAGAAATTCAAAGTTAAAAACTTTATATAAACAATGTAGCTAGGTTTTGCTAACCTGGAGGCACCATTATTATGACAACATATTTCATTAAACGTGAATTGTGTTTATAGTGAAATCTCTAATTTTAATAATCTAGCGAATGTTTGCATTACTTTGCCGATGGTCCTGACTTCATTGTCTATAAAATGTACAGATAGAGGCAGGAAATGACTAGAGAACGTTTCAATGGAAACCTAATCTACCAAAGAGCAACATCCGTGCCTTGTTGTAGCAGGGCTTACATCCATTCATATATTTTAATATCTATTCAAGCAGAAGATTTTCAGGAGACAAACTACAGCAGACTTTTTACAAACGACAACATTAACATAGGGTAAACATTTCATATTGATACCGATTTAATTTAAAAAATGCTTGTATTGTAAATGTTCAAAAAGTCAGAACTAAAGTAATTAACAATATTCAGAGCCTCAACCGAAAATTGTAAATATTTGAAGTGAACCCGCGAGGCTGATGTCAATAACAATTGTGAACAAAATCAACATCACCACTAGCTCCGAGTTTAATTAACTGCCAAATATGTTTTATTTATATTTTGCTTTCCTCCGAATCGGGCAACGAAATAGCACTGCAGAAAATTAAAAAGCATGGAGTAATCCAAACTATATGACAATTAATTGTTAAAGGTAGAGGCGCAGTCATTAATTATTTAAGATAATCAAATAGTCTTATTATGAGACCTGATTTCAACATTATAATGCCTTTTAGGGCTGGTACAAGATGCCTATAGAGTCTGTTTACAGTGAAATGCCCTGTTTTCCACACAGTGCCTTACCCCCACTCACTCCTGCGCTTTGTGTCTGTGCCTTTGGTCAAAAGCGGCTGGAAGGAACGGCGAGCGTCACGTGACGACGCCAGTTGGGGTGAAAGGTTACGGGCGCCCGGGCTGGTTATGCGCCTGCGCGTTGGGATCGGCTGCTGTTGGCGTTAGAGGAAGCGGTTTGGAGTTCCAGGTGAGTGGGTTATAGCAGCGGAGGGAGGGGGGTGGGCCAACTCTGGGCCGGCCTGACTCGGCCGCATGCCTAGGTCCTTGTACCTGCGGTTGTCATGGAAGAGTCCGGAACGTAGTATCATGCAGTTTAAACCTTTGCTGCTGAGGTGCCGATCGGCAGGCAGGCAGGCAGGCCTGGCCAGGCAGACCGCTCCCCGCTTCAGGAAGGGCCCTCCATTATCGGTACAGCGCTGCTGATGATTCTCATACACACTCAGCTGCAAATGAGAGCTGACTGGCTGCCTCAAAGATGCTGTAGGCCTAGGTATTGATGCAAAAGTGCATGTGTTTCTATGCAGAAGGTGCGCTTAGTTACAGTAAGATGTTTTTAAGCCATGGGAAATATCTGAGGCCCGGTTCATGCTTGTAGATCGAAAGAACAAAAATCATTCTACCACAACAAATTTCGCCAGATCCTTTTTTTAAAATTTAATATTAAAGACAAGGGTAATAGTTAAGTGGACGTAAAAGATTTCATGATACTTTTCGAGAAAGAGATGAGTTTTCCTGGTGTCCTGGTCAATATTTATTCCTCATCCAGTGTTAACATAAAACATATCTGAACATTCACCTCATTTCTGTTTATGGGGTCTTGCTCTGTTTAAGTTGACTAAAGTGTTTTCCAACATTGCAAGAGTGGCTACACTTCAAAAGTACTTCACTGGTTATGAAGTAAGTTCTGCCAATGGCCTTGTCAGACAAATGGTATAACTTTAAGTAAACTAGTAGGAGGTTTAGTAATGTAAAAAAAAGGTTTTCACAATGGCACAATTATTTCCTATCTGTAACATTTATTTATGTAAATATTAATTGCAGTTTGGAATTTCTGGAATGTTCACATTTTTTGCATTGGGTTGAATGTCTTACTGAGGGCAGTGTTGGTGAAAGATTTAATATTAAAGTGTATCCTATATTGTAAATATGCAATCGTATTTTAATGGGTGAATTTGTTTATTCTACAGATGCAGAATTATTTGTGGCCCTTCAAATAAATAGATTGGATTATCTGTGTTAAACAACTTCAGTAAAAACAAAATGGGATTGATGTTTTCTTGCTGGAGGGTAAGTGATCAATTGCACTTCAATTCAATTTATGTAATAACAACTAGCAGTCTAATCAACTGTTTTGAAAAGTGAGTACAATAGTAAGTCTTTAAATACAGTGAATTTTAAAGGAGACATTTTTCATGCAATGTAAGCATTGGTGGCAAGGCCAGCCTTTGCTAATTGCCTTTGAGATGGGGGTGATGAACTGCTGCATGTGGAATAGGTACACACTGAAAAAGGGAGTTTCAGGTTTTATTTTGTATATAGAGAGAAAAAACAGTGATAAGCCTGTTTATTGATAGACTGCATTTTACTATGGACTGTTCAAAATGTTTCTGGGAATTCTATTTTCAGCTTTATTTGCTTTTTAAGTAAGTTGAGGTTGGGTTTAAAGTTTTGATGTGTAATGCTCCATAGCTTTCTGATTGACTCTGACTCTGAAATTTGAAGAGTGGTGTTGAGTATGGCTGTGTTGCTATTAGTACCAATCTTGTCCTAAAAAGGTTAGTGAATTAAACAACAAACTGTGGCTAAATAGGAACCTGATTGTTGGGGACTGGGAATAAATAAATTATAATTTCCTTCATTTTGTGCCAGCTTTTTAATTCAAATGTATGAGAGGAGAGAAAATGATTTTGAGAATTCTAAATAGATTCTTGTTCTGCAAGTTGAATTGTAGACTTTTAATATTGGTGCCTGATGATGGATTGAAACTGTTCAAATTACTGGCTAAAAGATGGGCATTTTTGTTTAGCGAATTGGGGGTATACATTTGAGTCTTGAAGGGAAATGTTGACCTAAACTTTAGATTTTGAGAAAAACAGGCAGTGTTGCAAGAGACCGCAGGTGTAAAGACACAAAAGTAAGGTATTCTTTCGTAAAGACTAATAAAAAAAATGATTTCAATCTCAGAAATATGGTAAATTCTCCAAGTTTTCTGTGATACAGATCAAAATGAAATTTGTCCTGCAGAAAGAATGCCTCTTGTACGTTACCTACAAAATAGTATTTCCGATAAAGTTCAATGTTGTTTTATGCTTTATTTCCCCAAGTAGCAACAGCATTGATTCAGTGTGACCTTGTGCTATTTTAATAAGTAGCCTAGTTGAAGGTTAATTGCTAAAGCCTAATGATAGCTTGTTGCAACTTGCAACCTGTCTCAGGAGTTTGGAGCCTATGAGCTTATCCCTGGATATTGACTTGACATATTTGATATAATTAAAATACAGTGATTTCCCCATTGCATCTAAAATATTCTTTTAACTCAGAACTTAAAATTTTGAAGTTATAATTATTACTTCTGTGCAAATGTTGTCAGTTAATCATAGAAGAGTGTAGCATGCACGGAAGCCATTTGGCCCATTGAGTCTGTGCTGGTTCTCGAAGAGAAATCCAGTTAATCTCACACTTTCACTATATCACTACACTTTTTTCACCTTCATGGATTTATCCAATTCTTCTTGAAGGCTACTATTGAATCTCTATCCACTGCTTGATCAGGCAGTGCATTTCAAATCCTAACCGTAAATGTATAAAAACGATTTTCCTTATGTCACCTCTGGTTCCTTTGCCAATCACTTTAAATCTGTGCTCCCGGCTTTCAACTCTTCTGTGATTGGAAACCGATTCTTTCTATTTACTCTGTCTAAATCTTCAAGGTTTTAAATACCTTTGTCAAATCTTCCCTTGGCTTTCTCTGCTTGAAGGTTAAAAAAAACCATCTTGTCCCATATATCCATGTACCGAATTCTTCATGTCTGAAATCTTTCCAGTAAATCTCTCCTGTTCCCTTTCTGAAATCTTCACGTTCTTCTGAAAGTGTGATGCCTGGGTACTGCAGCTGGGTTTGAACTAATGTTTTCTATTGGTTTAACTTCTTGGCTTTTGTTCTTCATGTCTCTATTTATGTCCTGATATTAAAAGATGCTGCCATGATTTGAATACGAGCTTTTCAACCTCAATTATTTGTGTAGTTAAATTTCCCTTTTGTACATATTACACTTTATGGCTTTTTTTTGCTATACATTTTTCCTTGGGTTCAGCATCACTGGCCACTCCAGTAAGTGGACCTTGCATACATTTTTAATGAATTGATGTACCTATACAATATCTAGTTGTATTTATCAAGACACAGGAGTTGAATGGGAACTCTCACCACTGTATTTATCTTATTTGTTCTGTCATGGGACGTGGGTGTCACTGGCAAGGCTGTCATTTCTTACCCATCCCTAATTTCACGTTAGCTGAATGGCTCAGCCATTTTAGAGGGTAATGTCAGAGATCCTGGTACCAACAATCTTAGGCACTCTTAGTCGACTTGAGTACAAACGATGCTAGACATCATGCATAATCCAGTGCAAAGCCTTTAATGACTTGTGCACAAGGAGAACCACCTTGCAGTTGTCCTGTAAGTGTTTAAGTTACAGAAAAACAAATTAGCAATTGTAGTCAATTACAGCACATCAGAAACAAGCAATTTTTCTAATCCTTCATTTGCATACATTCACCAATTAAATCTTGGCTTTTCATCCTTTCTCATTTGATGAAAAAACTAGTTTCTGCTAATCCTTTATTTGCATATCATATCCCCATATCTTGCCTTTGGTATTTGTTGTGGAAAAATCTGGTCTTGCTCACCCTCCTGTGAAGGCCAAAAAGCAAAATGTTATGGGATTTGTGCGGATGAAAATTAGCCTGTTCATGCTGGAGTAGCAGACACTGACTCCTTTGAAGGTCTGCAAGCTGATAAATGTTTTAAAAACTGTACAGAGAAGGTATGAAACGTTAATTTGAACATTTTAGCTTTTGCACAATTTAGCTTCCGAATTATGAAACTTCAATCTGAGCATTTCGACTTCCACAGAGTTAAGAATTAATCACAATACTGTGGGTCTGGAGTCACATAGGCCAGATGGGGTAAAGATGGCAGATTTCCAATTTTTGAACCAGATAGATTTTTTCAGAAATCGCCGATAAATTTTGCGGTTGCCATTACTGAAGCTAACTTTATATTCCAGAGTTATTAACCTATGTCCCCAGGGCCTTGGATTAATGTCACTACACCACCATATCCTCCTCAGAATGTAATGGGGATATAAAACACAGTGGTGTGAGATGGGCATTTTTGGTGAGCTGTAGAATGCACATCTGATTTTAAATTATAAACCAAAAAAAAACAAATTAATGCTGAACAGATAAATAACTAACATTCAATATAAACAAAAACTTTATACCTTCAATTCCGAAAGAATAAATTGCTTTTATACTTCTTGCAACATCAGATTAATTTTTGATATTCAGTTACTCATGGTGAAATTTATTTTTGCTAGCTTCAGACTGCCATAATATGTTGGAACCAAGGACTTTGGGGAGAACATTACCTTTCATAATAACAATTGATTATTTGTCATTTATTGATTATCAATTGTACATAAGTAGAGCTGTCATTTCCCATAAAATTCAGACATCACTTGACCTTGCCTGTCTGTACCTGAGCAGGTTGACAGAATTGAATAAATAAATGGGATAGATTCAGAACAGATCTCACTGCTCAAAACTGGGCATCCACTTGGTGTTGTAGGGCACCGGCAGCAGAATTGTACGCAGCCACAATCTGTAACCTCGTGGACCAGCTTTCCTCACCCTTACCATTGCCATCAAGCCAGGGAACCAACCCTGCATTACTCAGGAGTGTATGCCAGGAGCAGCACCAGATATGCCAAAAAATGAGGTGTTAAACCTAATGAAACTACACCACAGGACTACTTGCATGCCAATTAGCAGAAGCAGCCATGTGACAAACAGCTAAATGATCCCACAACCAATGAATCACATCTGAGCTCTGCAGTCTGGCCACATCAGTAATGATTGCTGATGGAGAATTAAACAACAAGAGGAGGATGCTCCACAAATGTCCTCATTCTCAATGATGCAAGATGTCTAGCACATCAGCACAAAGATAAAACTGAAACATTTACAACAGTGTTCAGCCAGAAGTGCCAAATGGATGATCCATGTTGGCCTCCTCTAGAGGTCCCCAGCATCATAGATGCCAATCTTCAGCCAATTCAGTGTGATTTCAGGAAATGATTGAATGCTGCAAAGACTATGGACCCTGACAACATTCCAACAATAGTACTGGAAAACTTGTGCTCCAGAACTTGCTGTGCATCTTGCCAAACTGCTTCAGTCCAGGTCCAGCACTGGCATCTGCCAGACAAATTATTTAGGTATGTTCTGTCCCCAAAATGTAGGACAAACCCAACCCATTGAATTACCACCCCGAGTGTTGTACAGTGCTTTCAAATAGCATTTACAACGTAATCACCTGCTCACTGATGCTCAGTTTGGGTTTTGTAGGGCCACTGAATTTCAAACCCCACGTTACATCTGTAGTCCCAAAATAGATAAGAGCTGAAGTGAAGAGGTGAGGTGAGAGTGACTGCTCTTGATAACCAATACGGCAAGATTTCTTCAAGGTAGTCTTATAGGCCTAACCATTTAAGGTTGCTTCCTCAATAACAGAATTGGGGATGTTCATTGTGCATTGTTCAGCACCATTCACTTCTCCTCTGATACTGAAGCAGTTTGTGTCCATCTGCAGTAAGACCTGGAGAACATTTGGGCTTGGACTAATCAAAATGGTAAATAAAATTCTGCGACACAAGTGCCAGGCAAAGATCATCTTCAGCAAGAGAGAATATAATCATTGCCCCTTAACATTCTGTGCCATTACCATTGCTGAATAACCAACTATCAACATACTGGGGCTTATATTAACCAGAAACTGAAATGGACTTGTCATATAAATGCTGTGGCTACCACAGCTGGGAATTCTATGACAGATAATTTACCACTTGATTCCCTGAAGTCTGTCCATCTACAAAACGTATATAGCCAGTGATGCCTATATTCCATGAACAAATTAAAAAGAAAATACACTGGATGGATTTAAAATTGGTAAGGAGGCATTGGATAAGCTGTCTGTACTTAGTTGATAAGACACCAGGATTGGATGCGGTGCATCCAAGGAAGGATGGAAATTGAGGACACACTGGGCATAATTTTCCATTCTTCCTTTGATCTGGGAGTGGTGCTAGAGGGCTCCTTGTTTAGAAAATGGAGTAAGAATAAGCCTAGCAATTGCAGACCAGTCAGTTTTACTTTGGTGGGGAAGATTCTGGAAATAACTTGGGAGCAGATTAATAGTCGCAGGACACAATTTCAAAATTAGAGGATGGAAAGAAACTTGACAGCGATATGAACTGAGGCAAATATTGTAGAACATCAGAAGGACATAGACAAGCAGATGGAATGGGCAGGCAAATGGTGAATGCAGAGAAATATGAAATGTTTAATTTTGGTAGGAAGGAAATGGGCAGACAAGGTAAAAACAAAGGGGGATCAGCAGCAGAGGGACCTGGCGTACATTTGCATAAGTCAATTGAAAGTGGTAGGACATGTGGCGAGAATGGTTAATGAAGTACTAGTATATTGGGCTTTATTAATAGGGACATAAAGTACAAGTGCACAGAGGTTATGTTAAACTTGTTTCAAACACTGATTTGGCCTCAACTGGCCACTTCTGGGCATCGTGAAGGCATTGGAGAGTGCAGTAAGTATTCACAGGAATGGTTCAAGGGCGAGAAGCTTCATTTTTAAAGATAGATTGGGGAAGTTTGGATTGTTTTCCTTGGAGAAGAAAAAGCGGAAAGGGAATTTACTAGAGGTATTCAAAGTCATGAGATGTCTGGACAGAGTAGGTAGAGAAAAACTGCAGCCACCGGTGGAAAGATCAAGAATTTAAGGGATTTGGCAAAAGAAGCAATAATGGCATGAAACCTTTTTCATGTAATGAGTGATTTGGTCTGGAATATACTGCCTGAGTGTATGGTGGAGACTGGTTCAATTGTGACAAAGAAATTGGATTATTACCAAAAAAGGAAGAACGTACAGGATTACTGGGAGAAGGTCCTGGTGTGGCACTCAGCGAATTGTGCATTCCAAGAGCCTGTGCAGACACAAGTTGAATGGCCTTCTGTGATGTAACAGTTCTGTGATTCTGTGAAGATGTGGCATGAGGTTTTTGTTGTTGGTAAGGCAGGGGCATGGGCATAGAAAGGCAGTGTATTGGGAATGTATGCTGTAACAATGAGGAGTTTTATCTGAATTCTAATTATATTTTAAATTTTATGTTTAGGGAAAATTTTGGTTACTGTCATGTTAGTACCAAGATCAATTCCACCCTCTAAAGTCTATCTACATAGCTGAAGTCCTTCGTTCTGGCACCACTCTGATAAATCCCTTTTTGCACCTTCTCCAGATACCTTGACATCTACCCTAAAGTGTGATGGCTAGCAATCGGCATAATAATCCAGTTGAGGCTTAACAAGTGACATAGCATAAATCACTTGTTAGGCTTCAGCTGAATTATTGTGTTCAAATCTGGCATCAGAATAAATCACTTTCTTCCAATAAAAATGAAAAACTGGAGGGCAACTTAGCTGCAACAGTGATTTTGGGATTACCCATTTCCATTTTGGTTAAAAATGATTATGGTTAGACATGAAGCGAGAAACCAATTTAGTTTGATTTGTCCCACAGAACACACAGATTTTTCAGCTTATGCTTTTTTGGCTCTTGTGTTCTGTAATTTAAATACAATTTTCAAAGTAATTCGAGCAGATTTTGTGCTTGTCACAACTTGGAACTCAATATTCAGAAGAATAAGTTTAGGGGTGCTGTTACATTGTCACATTTATCTCAACCTATTAGGTTTGTTTCAATTCCATCCTAAAATATTTGTTTTCCTTAATTTGCTTCCTTGGCAGTTTATTTATTTCCCCTCCCCAAAAGCATGGATTTGTCATTGGGTACAATTCCACAGGTAACTGCTGCTTATATTTGAGCCTTGATTGGTTTTAGCAGGCACCGTGATTGCTGAACTTGACCTCATCTTTCATGATGGCTATGCACATGTACTCCCAGCAGCAATTGTTTTTCCTTTTTTCCTCCCTACTCCATACTTGGGGCAATAAGGCCAGATGTGGCATCCTTACAGCTGCCCTGGCTGTATTACATCAAAATCAGGTTGACACTTCCTGAGTTCTTTTGACTTAGCAGTTTATGATCAACTTGGTGAGCTTTCAGGGAGCCCTATATGCAGTCACATTGCTTTCTATTCGCTTGGAAATTAGGATAATTTACCTTGTGACTTAATGATAAAACTTTATTTAAATTAATTGGGAAATTCAAGGGATACAAGTAAAGTTAATGCCCTAACAACAAATCTAATGCATTTTGGTGCCTTATTATCCAATTATTATATTTAAATTCAGTTTGCATAATTTGTGAATCAGTTGAGGTCCTAGTTTTGTTTTCATTGGAATGGGAGTCCAGCAAATCAGTCACTTGATGCACACAATCTCAGTAACCCAAAAATGTCAAATAGAGTTTGACGGATACATAAAAGTAATTGATACTCAACATAAATTAGATATGACATTAATGACCAGACAGGCACTTATGGATTCTGCAATCAAATTAAATTTTTCATTAACGGAAGAAGTAGTAACATTTTTTAATGTATTGAGTAAAGAAGCTCTAAATGAGAACACAGTCTCCTCTTGAAAAGCAGTACACCACCTCTTTGATCTCTTAAAGCCAACTAATCACTTATTGAATTACTTAGTTTTCTCTTTTACACTCTCTTTAAATCTGGAACATAGCCTAATCTCATGTGACTCTTCATCATAGTTTCTCAATTTAAAAACTGAAAAAATAAAAAACACATTATAGATGATTTCTCTACAAGTCAGTATTTTATAACAGGTTTCAATTAGAGATTGTGCTGTTCATTATTATGTAAATTATAGAAACTTCTTGGCTTTTTAGTTCACTATCTGCAATTCCTTGAAACCACCGTTGGTGGAATCCTATGATGTCTGCAGTTGCTGCTGTTTTGGCCTCCCTTTTAGTTTCCATATAGCTTTCTTCTCCTGGTTCCCCTTGTTTCTGATAACTCTTCAGAGGTATTTAAATGTTCTGTTGTTCAGTGGAATAGCTTTTGTCTGGTTCTGTATTGTATTCTGATGTCAGTCTTCATTTTTTTAATCAAAAGGAAATCTATGTCTTTTGAATTTAGTAGTGAACTTTTTTAACTGAGGATTGAAGGCACAGGACCAATGCGCACAGTGCAGGCAAGTAACAAAATTCAGTAAGGGAAAAGATCATAGAATCTAATAGTACAGAAGAAAGCCATTTGGCCCATCGAGTCTCAATCGACCACAATCTCAACCAGGCCCTATCCCCATAACCCCATGCCTAGCAGTTCCCCTGACACCAAGAGGCAATTTAGTCTGGCCAATCCACTGAACCCACACATCTTTCGAACTGAGAGGAAACTCATGCAGACATGGGGAGAACATGCAGACTCCGCACAGACAAGCCGGGAATCAAACATAGCTCCCTGGCGCTGCGAGGCAGCAGTGCTAATCACTGTGCCACCTCGCCGTCCCATCTTGGATAGTGATGCCCACATCCTGTGAATGAATAACGAGTGAGCCACAATTGAGCATGTGAGGTGAGCAGAGAGGCAGTTTCTAACCTGCTTGTCCCTTTGGGCACAGGGAGATGCAGAACGACATTCAGAGCCTGAATGTAATCAAAAGATCAACCAGGAAGTTGCTATATATGTTTCTAACTTCCTCTAGAGTTGGAGGGAGCATTGGCAAGGCTGTAAGTTAGAGGTGGGTTAAAAAGGTTAAGCAGTGTTTCACTTGCACCTCTTTCAGTTTAGTCGATTGCATTTGCTACTCCCAAAGTGATGGCCTCTGTATCAGAGACATCAAGATTGCGCACAGACCGAAGGTGCTCAGCAAAGCAATCAGGACCCTGACCTTCTGGTTGCATGCCATTTTAATACATGATCCTGCACCTATGCCCATATGTCTGTCCTTGGCCTATTGCAATGTTTCAGTGAAGCTCAGTGCAAACTGAATGAACAGCATCTCATCTTCTGGCTCGGCACTTTTACAGGCTTCCAGTCTCAACATCGAATTGAACAACTTCAGATGATTAGCTGTGTCCCATCTTGACCCCTTTGTTTTCATTTTATTTAACTTTTTTTTACTTTTGTCTACCTTTTTTATTTCTTTATTGTCTTTCTTCATTTTTCTTCCCCCCCTACTTTTATCCCTGTTTTCCTTCCCTTTACTCCACCTTTGATTCCCCTCTCCCCTTTTTCTAAATTTTATCTCTCTCCCACCCATTTTTTCCCTCACCTCCCCCCACATCTTCATCTGTCACAACTTACTTTCTGATTTCAGCTCATTTGCTGTTTGGTCATTCCCACCCTTTATTCTCTCTGTGGACTGCCCTTAGCAGCCTATTCCCCTGGTTTTTGTGGCTATGATTCAGCTTTCCTTCCCTCGCTGTGCAGTATAAATATCTCCCACGTTCTTTGCCTTTTAGCTTTGACAGTCATCTAGACTCAGTGTCAGCTCTTTTCTCTCCCTACAAGTGCTGCTGAGATTTTCCAGTATTTTCTTTATTGGCACGTCTGTATTTCTTTCTGAGCTCTCTTTTTCCCTGCAAATGTGGTTGGAAACTGCCAGTATAATGTGCTTCCATGTGTCGACGTTGTTTCCCTAAAGGTATTAAGGTTATTGACCCAATAATGCAGAAGAATGATTCTGATGCTGAACTTGGCTTTACAAAACCTGCTGATTCAAAGAATAAGGAATTATTAGGTGAGGCAGGTGTTCACAATTTTGAACTCCCAGGGAAAAAAAGTGAATGGAGTTAGAATAGGCAACTGTCCAGTGTCATCTTTTCAATACTGTCAAGATGTAGAGAGGAGGAAGTTGTTGCCGGGAGCTTCTTTCAGCTGCAGAAAACCCTATTAGTCAGCTTTGAAAATAAAAAATTATGTTGTAGACAAAAATTTGGGTACAGAAAAGAATTGGCTGATTGAGAACAGCAGTTAGTGTGCAATGCTGCATTCGAAAGGGGTACCAGTGATTGAGGTGCCCCTGGGTTCAATTGCTAATTTACATCAAAATCATGAATATAACAGCAATTATTTAGATTTATATGGTGCTTTTAATACTGAAAAATACCAGAGCATTTTGGAAAGCACAATCAGACAAGAAATGACACTGACTCATTATTTTAGCTGACCCGACACCTGGCGTTTGCCTACTGGGGATAATAATTTTTCTTCCTCCATTTTTTTCATTGGAGGTACAGTGTCAGGCACTAGCACTTTGTCCTTTTATTTAAATAACTTCTTCCTTGCTTAATTTTGGTTTAATTTTCTCATCCCACTTTTGACCACTTCAGATTTATCTGCCCCAGCCCTCCCCTGCTAATATCCTTCCCTTTTTGTAAACACTTGCAATGTACCTGTTAAATATCAGTGCAAATTTCCATTTATCCTTTAGCAACCCACTGAGCTCTCTTAGGGGCTCCATCTCCTGTTTGACAGTTCTCTTTCCAGATGTATTTGCAGAATGCAACACTGTTCGCAATTTTTTGAGATGTTCTACTACTTCCTCCTTGTTCCTTATCCTACTCTTTACCTCATTCCTTATTTTGTTGTCGTTTGATCTAGTAGATGCAGTGAATCGTTTCCTCTAATTATGCAATCCAATAAAAGGAGCCATAATAGAGTTATGCTACATATTGGCCATGCTCTATATTTGGATGGTGTAACAGGCTTAAGGAGTTGAATGGCTGCCTCCTGTTTCTATATTCCTCTCCTTCTTTACGTGACCACACTCCTCTTTTTTGCTGTTCCTTGCACAAACCTCTCTCTGGAAAGCAGGGAGCGAAGGCACCCTGCTTCGTGAAGACATTTATAATTTTATGAATTCTTTGTTTTACTAGAGCATTGATTTGGCATTTTTGTGGAAGCATGGCAATTGTTGAGTGCTGTACAGTATAAAAGATGATACCAACTGCAGTGTTTTTCACCTTTCTGTACTTGTAACAAAAGTAAATCTGCAGTTTTTGCAGGTGGGAATATAGGATATACATCGAGATTTACTGTCAGTTAGCAGTCCTTGCTATTTCTAGGTGTGCTAACATTTTGATGAGGATGTGGTGAGTCATGTGGTAATATTTTTATTTTATAAAGCAGCATGCCATCAGATTGGTATCATCATTTGACCTATTTCATGTTTGCTTATACCACTGACACTGTTCCATCTCAAATAACTTAAAATGGGCTTGCATTGGAAATGTATCTCAGATACATTCAGATATTCCTCATCTGTTAAGAAGCCACACCTTTTTAAAAAAAATGGCTAGTAAATTCAGTTCATACTAATGCTAAGTGCAATTCATTTGGACATTTGAAGTTACATCTATATATTTCATTGGATTTTTTAACACTTATTTTGTTTTGATGCAGGCAAAACCTTCCACGATAGAAGTATTAGAAAAAATTGACAAGGTAATATTTTTCTTCAACCTTTCATAAATAGTATGCAAGTTATTTTTAGTTGGTTTTACATGTTATTTTGTTTGCAGCTCTGTAGTGTTCCATCCTCAGGATTGTCTAAAGATTTCATCACAATACACCATTGAAGTTTTAGTAAAGCATCGAGAAATTGTGGCAATGTGTAAACTTTTAAGCGTGCAAACTGGGAGAAAGCCATTTTAACATAACTGACATTAAAAAAAACCACATTGCACTTGCAATAATGAGTATTTGAACCTCCAAAACAGGTGAATCACCCAGTGGACTACTGAAATACCAAAGAATCATAGAATGCCGACAGTGCAGAAGGAGGTCATTTGGCCCATCTAGCCGGCACTGACAACAATTCCACCCAAGTCCTATCCGGCAACCCTATGTATTTACCCTGCTAGTCCCCTTGACACAGTGGGGCAATTTAGCATGACCAAACCACCTAACCTGCACGTCTTTGCAGGAAAGTAGAGCACCCAGAGGAAACCCACACTGACACGGGGAGAACATGCAAACTCCACACAGGCAGTGACCCAAGCCAGGAATTGAATTTGGGTCCCAGGCACTGTGAGGCAGCAGTGCTAACTACTGTACCATCCCCTCAAGTTTAATTTTCCCACTCTCTCCAAAGGCCTGAAGTAGTTGTAATTTGTTGGTGAAACTAGTATCCAAAATGGTCTCTTATGGATGTGACATAACATTTCAAATGTGTAGGTATAGTATTGCAATAGGATTGGTGGGTGCAAGATGTAATTTTTTTTTATTATTGTTCTATTGGGCCTCCCATAACACTAATTAAAGCAGGTCTGAGGATGCAATACTGTACAAAAACAACAGATGTTAAACCATATAACATACAAGGTGTTACTCTGCTGCTAAACGAAAGTTGTGTGCATCTAGATGTGGCCCTTTCAATTAAAAATGCTGCACTGTGCTGAACTTTGAAGCTGACTTTCACCTTGCTACAGGAAAAACTTCCCAGTTTCCTTTTTTTTAAAGAAAGCACACTTCTGAAGTTAGTAGAAACACTGTTGGGAATAACCAGCTTGCCTTTTGAAGTATCATAGAAATTTACATGCATCATCGCTGCAGTGTGACAGCAGTGTTTCAAATTTAATAGATAATCACCTTGTGGATCTCTCTGTAAATTGTGCATGGTGATCATCCACTAGTTCCCTTTATGTATCTACTTAAATTTGTATATTAGCATTGTTGGTAAGAGTAATACACCAATTTTGAGATAGATAAATTGACATTGATAAAGTCATGGATTTTTGTGAATCTGCGCTGAGGATATAGAATTTCTGCAGCAAATCCCAGACATTTACAGCATTGGAATAGGAATCCTGTGCTTTGGTATCCTTGGGGAGGAGTTCTGAAGTTTGGAAATGGCTCATGAGTGGTCCTGGAGTTTGCGACACCTGAGAAAAATGTCTGGTCTTCACCAGAACTGCAATTCACAGCTTGTAGTTTGGCTCACTTGGCCCCTCATGAATATTAGAATTGGGTATGTTCTGGAGCCAAAATTGGCTAGCTGAATTCCTAGGGCTGTCAACTCTCCCACAGAATATCTCTAACTCTCTAGAACCCACGTAGTGGTATTGTTGCCAGACTAGTAATTCAGAGACCCAGGGTAATGCTCTGAAGACCTGGATTCAAATCCTACCATGGCAGATGGTGAAATCTGAATATCTGCAATTAAAGGTCTGACAGCCACAAACCCATCATTGATTGTCATAAAAACCCATCTGGTTCACTAATGTCCTTTTTAGGGAAGGAAATCCGACATCCTCATCTGATTTGGCCTACATGAGTCCAGATTCACAGCAATGTGGTTGACTCGTAAATGCTCTCTGAAATGGTTGAGCAAGCCATTCAGTTCAAAGGAAATTGGAGATGGGCTATAATGCTGGCCTTGCCAATGATGCTGGCATCCTATGAACAAGCAAAAAAAACCTGTTTCTGAGGTACACTCTCAATCTGCTACTCTTAAACTTATAACCTCTCTCCAGTCTCATTTCTCCTCTCTCTCCAGTCTCCCATCCTTTGTTCCATACTACTCGCAGGCTTCCAGTAGATTGGTGGAAAGTAAGTGCTACATAACTGAGTGATGGAGCGATGTGTCATGGTAATAGTAGATGCAATTGAAACTGGGCCTCTAACAGTTGGTTGCAAAGGAAGATCAATAGTAAGTAAAGGGGAGGCACTGGCATAGTGGTAATGTAACTGAGCTAGTAATCCCAAGACCCAGGATAATACTCTGGGAACCAGCATTCGATTCCAGATGGTGCAATTGACATTCAATAAAAATCTGAAATGTAAAGTCTGATGATGACCATGAAACCATTGTCAACTGTTGTAAAAACCCATCTGGTTCACTATAGCAGAATTCCTACAGTGCAGAAAGAGGCCATTCAGCCATTGAGTCTGCATCAACCCTCAAACAGGACCCCATCCAACCTGCTCTTCGCCCTATCCCCATAACCCCATGCATTTGCAATGGCCAATCCACCTAACCTACACACCTTTGGACTGAGAGGATACCAGAGTGCCCAAGAGGAAACCCACGGAGACGCAGGGAAAATGTGCAAACTCCAGACTGCAGCGATGTTGACCCTTAAAATGCCCTCGTAATGTCTAGAAACCACTCGGTTCAAGAGCAAATAGAGATGGTCAATAAATGCTGGCCCTGCCAACAATGCCCACATCCCATGAATAAATTTTTAAAAAAGAGATGTTTGGAGATTTGGGGCAGTAGAAGCTATTAGTTTCATGCTTGCTGTCTAACAGTGTTCCTTGTCCATATTTCCCCTTGCCATCTCTTGTCCCACTCCTATACTATGTTCATTTAAAGCTGTTTACACAACCCTGTTTAGAAAAAAAAACAAAATTCGCTCTTTGAAAAGCATATTGTACTTGCAGTGAACGTCAACTGTTGTGCCTTTTAAAGAGTAAAGAGGTGCTTCTTGGCTTAAAGCTGGGGGACGAAGCAGAGGTGTAAAGAGATTTTTGCCAGACACCAAGACTTTATCATTTGGAAGGGGCTGTGTAATAGGTGTGGCAGGAATAGGGATGTAGTAGTATAGCAGTTGAAATATTGGACTTGCACCCTAAACAATGGTCATCAGGCCGTAACCCACCATGCTGAGTTATTAAATTAAAATTTAATAAACCAGAAACCTTGTGAGATTACAGTCATGAAAGATGCTGCATTGTTTTAAAAATCCACCTTGGCCTCCAGACCCACTAAAGTAATTTAGCGAATCATTCAATTGTAATACAGTCTCAATAAAGTTTAAAATTAAGGAAAAAAAATCAGATGAGCCTATTGCAATGAACTTGTTATTGGATCAGGACAAGAATTAGACAAGTTCAGCCCAGTGGGCCCTGCAAAAGTTTTCTTACTAGCATCAACAACTAAGTTGGGACAGTTGTCCTAATAAATTCATTGCGCAACAACCTGATATAGGTTGGGTTCTGAGTTTGATTTTCAGCTAATAACTCAGTTTCCTTTGTTACTATCCTAAGATAATGTTCTGTTCCACAATTGGAACAGATTCACCAGAAATGGAGCACAGTATTATGCAGTCAAATAGCTGTGGTCCTTGGAGTCCTTTATCATTAACTTCAGGCTCTTGGCAAGCTTATGTCTTCAGGTGAAATGAGGTGTAGGTAGCTTGTTGATTATCCCATAATGAAGTAGTGCAGTAAACTCAAGAAGTTCCATTATTTTGTGACACTGCCAAGTCCTAAAGGGCATACAGATTGATCCATGTTAGATGTTGAGGAACCAATAATGGATCATAACCTACTCATTCATGCAAATTTACCTGTGCGGAATGTATCCATGATAGTGTTGATAGGAGTGACTCTTGCACATTCCTTGTGAAGATAAAGTTCTGATTCCCTGCACAGATCATCTTCTGGGACTACTATAACTCAGTGATGCAGATTAAGGACATCAGTAGAATTGCATACCAGTACAATCTATAACATCATCCTTTGGCACATGCCTTGCTCCTTAATAACTGTCACACTGGAAGATTAACTCTGGTTCATTGGGATGTATAGAAGGGCACATCTTGAAATGAGCTACTGTATATGAACCAACCTGTGTGCTGAAAATCAATGGACTATGGACAGAGTTAAACATGCCCTAATCAATAAATCAGAGCAAAAAACTTGGTATCTGTTGCCTGCAGTCCAGAATAGTGAGAGAAAGTGACTCTGTGAGCGTTTCCTTTCTCAGCATAGTAGTGTTCAATTGTGAGTGGAAAAGACAAAAGCTGAGATATTTGTAAATGCCTTTAAGAAGTTGCAGAGTGGTTTTGCAAACTCCGTCCTTTCAGTTACTGTCTCTTACCTTTGTTGATGTCCGTGCCCTACAAATTCAATTAATTCCATGTGGCATTAAACAGCTGCTTAATCCAGCAGGCACAGGGAAAGCTTTGAATTCTTGTAGCTTTTGAAGCTGAGAACCAATGCCTGAGACTTGGCTGTTCAATTACAGTTATGACACAGGCATCCACCAGACAATGTGGAAGTGTTTTCAGATGTATGGCAGAGCTTTCCAAAAAAATTATTGTCATGTTAGGTGAGAAAATCAGTTTGATTTGCACCGGCATGCCCGATGCAATTGCCTGGCTTCAAAGAGATTGGCACCATTTTTAGAGGGCACCCCTCCAAATAAAGATACCCAATGCTTTGCCCCCTGCCACCCTGGTAGAAGGTGGAGAGGGCACTGTCCAGCTATGTCCCTGACTACCTGTAGACTTTAATGGCTTCTGAGCTGCTGGTATATGTTTGTCGAGACCAGTAGTGATTCGTGCCAGGTTCCCACTCTGTCAGAGGGTCTGAGAATCATATTTAAATATGTTACTCTGGTTCTTGCCCTCATGGGCTAGAATCGGATTATATTGGGGACAGTGGTCTTGGAGAATCCCACAAAGGGTTCTCCCTGGTATTAAACATGCTACACCCCTCCTCCACAATTCTCCAATGCTGCGTAGCCCCAGCCTTAGCATGGAGAATCACTCCATACCCTCTTCTCAAAAAAAGATAAGATGCATCAACCCTGACCAATTGCTGCCTTATTAAACACCTTCCAATCATAAGTAAGGTGGTGAAAGACTGCATCAAAAGTGCCAGCAAGCGACACCTATTCACTACTCCGTTCAGGTTCCACCAAACCTACTCTGTCCTGGACCTCATCACAGCATAGATCCAAACCAAATATCCAAATTAGTGAGAACAACTCAACATTTTGCTGAGTGTGGATACAAGGAGTCTAATTAGAGTCATGAGAAAAATTCTCTCAGGCGTTGGCATCATTTTTGATGTTCAAGAAGATTTTTGAGGTTGTCCGGAAGTAATTTTTGCAGGACTAGAGCATTGGTGAAAGAGATCCTTAGGGAATCTTCTTTGGCCCAACCTGCAGTTACTTCATCAACTACCTTCCCTCCATTGTAAGGCCAGGATTGGGGCATATTTCTGATGATTACATGGGGTTCCACTCCATTTACAGACCTTCTGGTGATGAAGCAGCTCATTGCCAGGCTTGGGCTGACAAGTCCCAGGTATCTTGCATGCCATGCAAGCATCAACAAGAAACAGAACCACATCTGTGATCTACAACAGTACCATCATTGCTGTCTCCCACTGTCAAAATTGTGTGTAGACCATTGACTAGAATCATTACCAGACCAGCTACATGAGCACTGACTACAATGATAGGGTAAAGATCTGGGTACTTTGTGTCATATGGCTTACCACTTGACTCATCAAAGCCATGTACAAAGCTGAAGACTCTTTACTTTTCCTTTTCCCACAGAAACAACTTCATGTGCTTAATATATTATCCCTGCTGTATAAGGCAGCATCACTTCCTTTTCTGTTGGGTGTATTTTTGGAACATTCAGTATCCTTGAATTTGAATTCATTTCAATCCTCCAGGTTTAACCATGCTTTAGTGACTCCCACCACTGTAACCTTAGTTCTGGAATCTTACTTTTAGTGCTTCCAACAGTTCTATAGATGCTTCCTTCCATACTCCCTAATGCCTGCCAATCCTTGTCTGTTTTTGCTTTTGTATGTCATTCAAAGTATTCTTGTCCATACCTACCTGTTGACTACCCTGTGACTTGTCTCATCTGGGATTGTTTCCTGCAAATCCCATCTTCTCTTCCCCAGTATATCTAGTTTAAATATTTCTCAGTTGCTACATCAATATCATTTGTAATTTGTTCCTATTCAGTTTCAATACGGTCTATCTCCCCATACCAGCCATTTGTTTTATTAAAGTATTTCCAGTTATCATAGAATCATACAATGTAGAAGGAAGTCATTTGGCCCATCGAGTCTGCACTGACCACAATCTTACCCTGGCCCTATCCCCATGCATTTACCCAAGCTAGTCTCTCTGACACTAAGGACAACTTAGCATAGCCAATCCATCTAATCTGCACGGACTGTGGGAGGAAACCGGAGCACTTAGAGGAAACCCACACAGACATGGGAGAACGTGCAAACTCCACACAGACAGCGACCCAAGCTGGGGCTTGAACCTGGGCTCCTGGCGCTGTGAAGCAGCAATTCTAAACAGTGTTAACGTGTCATCCTTTATGATAAATTAGTTATGAGCCAAACTGCCAGCTAGCTACTGATACACATCTGTGTTTTTTTCACTTTACTTTCTTTTCCACTTATTCGAAGTATAGCAAAGAAAATATTTGCATCTCCAGCTTTTGAGATTGGAGACAGTCCTTGCATGTGTAATTGTTAAGGTTGCAAATTTATTTCTCCCAATATTGTTGTCATAATTAGGCTTTTCACCAATCTTCCACAAAAGAACAGAGAAAATTTACATGCTGGGTTTTCAAGCAAATTGTTTTCACAGAAGTTTTCTTTCAAATGCTAATGAGCTAAGCTTTCATATTTTAGCCACATATACTTATTGATTTAGTCTGTCTCAGCAGTCAGTAGGCACTTCAGATCCAATGTGCTGGGAAGTTTTAAATCACAAATGCTCACCTGGGGTGGTTTGGGAGGCCTGCCCTTGAACCAAGGGAGCTAGAGAGGCGGGCACCCTTAGTTCTTCAAACATAAAGCTTAGCCACAGTAGTAAACTTTGGCTAAGCTCAGAAGTTTAGCTTGCAAGGGGGTATTTAGGAGTCACTTGGCTTAATTTAGGCATGTGGAGTTAAATTTGGGTTGCAGAAATTTCTGATTTTTATTACAACAGCAGAGAATGAAATTTACCAGACATAAAAATGGTTGCTTTTTAATTGTCATGGGTCATAAAATTGAAGTCGAGCATGTCCAGAACCTGGGAAATGTTGGGAGAAAAGCCTAAGTAAACAGTAAGAGCTGCAAGCCAAACGAAACTCCAGACCCGGGCTTGAGAGAAACTAGGAAAGTCTGCAGGCAAAGAAAACATTCTGGACTTGAAAACTAGTGCTTTTTGGTTGGGTTAGTAATTACTGGATGTTGATTGGAAGTTTTTACTACTGGTGTAGTGAAATGAATTGATTTTTGATTAATGCCCATCAATTAATATTTGAGCTGCTTCGCAAATTAATATAGCATTAAAGTTGAATATTTGAGACATTTGTAATTTTGCTTTGCCCTGTGATTATCTGAGACCTGTGGTAATTGAGATTTTTCAAAAAAAGAAATTTATGATGTGTCGACCACAGTACTTTGAAAGCATTACAGAAATTCAATATCAGAAGGTGTTTTGCAGGAGCATAATTAGATATAAATTGACATTGAACCAAAGAAGCTAGTAGGATGGGTGATAAAATGTTAGGTTTTAAAAAGAATCTTAAAGGAGGAATGGGTGGAAATTCTAGAGCTTCAAGCGTAGATAGATGATTGAAGAAGCCTCACAATACCAGGTTAAAGTCCATCAAGTTTATTTAGAATCACGAGCTTTTGGACTCCTGTTTCTTCATCAGGTGAGTCATTCACTCATCTAATGGAGCAGCAGCGCTCCAAAAGCTTGTGATTCCAAATAAACCTGTTGGACTTTAACCTAGTGTTGTGAGACTTCTGACTGTGCCCAATGCCGGCATCTCCATGTCAAAGATGATTGAAGGCACAACCATTGATGGTGGAGTGCAGTAAGTTGGGGATGTTGGGGGAGGTGTAGGCAGTAGTAGGGGATGGCAGCAAATACAGATTGAAGAAATGTAAAGTTTTTGGTAGTTGTAGGGCAGGAACAGGTGAGGGATTTAATTTTACAGTTGAAGCATTTGTGAAGTTGGAGGTGATGCAAGCTTACAAGCACAGGAGTAATGGGAAATGGTGAAAATTAGGGTGTGGGCAGCAGCATTTTAGATCATAGCACGTAGAACATAGAAAAATTACAGCACAAACAGGCCCTTCGGCCCACAAGTTGCGCCGAACATCTCTACCTGCTAGGCTTACCTATAACCCTCAATCCTACTAAGTCCCATGTACTCATCCAGAAGTCTCTTAAAAGACCCTATTGAATCTGCCTCCACCATCACCGTCGGCAGCCAATTCCACGCACCTGCCACCCTCTCAGTGAAAAACTTACCCCTACGTCTCCTCTGCACCTACTCCCCAGCACCCTAAACCTGTGTCCTCTTGTGGCAGCCATTTCAGCCCTGGAAAAAAGCCTCTGAGAATCCACCCGATCAATATCTCCACATCTTATACACCTCTATCAGGTCTCCTCTCATCCATTTTCTCTCCAAGGAGAAAAGACTGAGCTCTCTCAACCTATCCTCATAAGGTATGCCATCCAATCCAGGCAACATCCTTGTAAATCTCCTTTGCACCCTTTCAATGGCTTCCACATCCTTCCTGTAATGAGGCGACCAGAACTAAGCACAGTACTCCAAGTGGGGTCTGACCAGGGTCTTATACAGCTGCAGCATTATCTCCCGACTTCTAAACTCAATTCCTCGATTGATGAAGGCCTCCTTAACCACGTCTTCTACCTGCGAAGCTGATTTGAGAGTCTTATGAACCCGGACCCCAAGATCCTTCTGATCTTCCACACTGCCAAGAGTCTTACCCTTAATGTATTCCTTCATCCCATTTAACCTGCCAAAATGAACCACCACACACTTAACTGGGTTGAAGTCCATCTGCCACTTCTCCGTCCGGTCTTGCATTTTGTCTATGTCACGCTGCAACTTCTGACATCCCTCGACACTATCCGCAACACCTCCAACCTTCGTGTCATCGGCAAACTTACCAACCCGTCCCTGCACTTCCTCATCCAGGTCATTTATAAAAATCACAAACATCAAGGGTCCCAGAACAGATCCCTGGGGCACTCCACTGGTGACCGACCTCATCTACAGCCACTCTATGCCTTCTGCGGGCAAGCCAGTTCTGGATCCACAAAGCAATGTCCCCTCGGATCCCATGCCCCCTCACATTTTCAATAAGCCTTGCATAGGGGACCTTATTAAACGCCTTGCTGAAGCCCATATATACCACGTCTACCGCTCTTCCTTCGTCCAGGTGTTCAGTTCAGACCAGTTCAGTTTTATAGGACTTCGAGGTTGGGAACAACGGGATTCAGCTAGAGTGGGCAGGGAAGGAATTGGTGTCAAGGGAATGCAGCTTTTGCTGGGTTGAAGATAGTGAATTTGTTTTTTTTTCAGTTTTTAATTGAGTGCACCATCATCCTAACCTTGATGTAAACTGGGGTGATGTCTTCATCCTAAATGATGCCTCCCCATCTGACTGCTTGTCCTGCCTCGACCATTGTGGTGGGAAATGTGCCTCTTATCAAAGTCACACCTTGATCTGCCTGCTTACATACGTGCCACTTCCTCTTCCTTTTTGAGCATCTCACTTTGTTGCATCCTTCTCACTTCTTATTTAAAATCCTTGTTCTCTATTGCCCATTCAAACACCATGCCCAGTTTTCTCATAGTTATCTTCAGCTGTTTTTACTCCCTTATCCTCTGTACCAAGTAACTTTTCATCTATAATTTTAATTTCCTTCTCAATTTATTGTGTTCACACTCTTCTGAATTAACTGCCCTCCAATCCTTCCTTTTTCTCTCACTCCATGTACACTCTCCAACAGGTATTAATGGCTACCTTGACAATGCCATTTCATGGCATTCGTACTCCCATTGTATCAATTGCAGCTAAGATCATCTTTGATTTCAGCGTATTGCTGTCCACCAATATGCATCTTTCTCCCAATCCCAAGTCCCATTGTGTCTACCCCAGGAAAAAACTCCACCCCAGTTGCACTTTCAAAATCCCATTTGTCTGGGTTTTGGACCTTGTTTACTATAACATTTCTGTAGCTACCAATCTGTTCAACCACACCCTCACAATCACCTTTGATGTCATAGTCCACACTAAAACGATTATTCTCTTCCACCTGGTCATTCCCCAGGTACAGTGCTCATCTCAATTCCCCCAAGTCCAAGAGATGCAGACTTAAATAGTTATGGCAATCAGCTGGCTTAGTTGTTCACCGTAAAAAGTCTGACAACACCAGGTTTTAGTCCAACCGATTTATTTGATAGTAAACGCACCAGTTGTTCACCACCAGATTTGGGTGGACCATGTAATGCATTATTGGGTCTTTTTCTTTGTCTTCCAAAACAGCCCACTGTTCTGAGATCATCATGGAATGTAGATATAACTCCTGGTTTCTTTATTGCAACCTGATTTAAATTCCTCTTCCCATCTCTTCTACCCTCACTTTTAATAAATGTGAGAGATTCATGGACCCCTTTGTGACTTGAACTGAGACCATCCAATCAGCTGTGTCTGCCACTTCCCTCCCTTTCCCTAGCTTGCTTGGTCACATCTGTCAAGGTCCCCTGAACTTGTATGTTTCTTGGCTTTCCCTACTATCTCTCCATATGTCCCCTCTGACCTCATTTGTTAGTCAGGCTGACCTTCTGCTCTTTTCATCTTATTTCCATTAACCTGCTTACCATCAAATTTCTCTTTCTGACTGAAAATTAGCTGCTGATGTTAAAAGTTCACTTTCCTCTAGCACTAACCCATTATCCTTCAAATTTGTCTTTGTCACTTCCTGCCTCTAAGATCCCAACTCTTGACTCACTGTCAATACCAACCTTCCTTTCTTCTCCAAAATCCTTGAAGAAGTTGCCTATGTGACTATGATAGAGATAAGCTATTCCTCCTCATTCTTCTCTCAGGGTCCTGGGTTCAATTCTGGCCTCAAGTGACAGTGTGGAGTTCGCACGTTCACCCTGTGTCTATGCGGATTTCGTCTGGGTGCTCCAGTTTCCTCCCACACTGCAAAGATGTGCAGGTTAGGTTGATTGGCCATACTAAATTGACTCTTGGTGTCAGGGGGATTAGCAGGATGAATGCATGGGGTTGCGGGGATAGGGCCTGGGTGGGATTGTTGTCAGAGCCAAACGGCCTCCTTTAGTGCAGGCACGATGAGCTGAATGGCCATCTTCTGAACTGTAGGGATTCTATGAACACAATTTCATCTTTGTCTGGGTGGGTGGGACTGCACTTGTCTGACTCCATCCTTACCTGTCTAATTGTTGCCAATGAACGACCTGCAATGTTTCTTTTCTTTTTCCTACTTTGCTATCTCTGGTGTCCCCAAAGATATATCCATGACTTTCTCTTATTTCTCATCTACCTGCCTCTCAAATGCATTATCTGAAAATGCATCAGTTTCCATGTGTACACTGACGATATCCAGCTCTACCTAACCACCTTCTCTTTTGACTCCTGAAATTGTTGAATTGTCAGACAGTTTGACTGATCTTTAGTACTGGGATGAACAAAAATTTGCTCCAGTTAAATGTTGGAAATATTTACATTTATAAAAATATTTTGAAATAATCCATTGTCTTCTGTCCCATCCACAAACTCTGCTTCCCAGCCACCAACTCTATTCAACTCTCTGGCAACTGAACTGGAAAGTTTGCAACCTTGCTTCTATATTTGATCCTGAGAGAGGCTTTCAACCTAAAATCCATGCTATCACAGCGTGCCTACTTCCTCCTCCATAAGATTGCCTGATGCTGCCCCTGCCTCAGGTAATTTCTACTGAAATCTCGTCCATGCTATTGGGTAATCTTCAACATGATCTTGGCCAGCCGACCCCATTCTACACTCTAAACTTTAGGTTATCCAAAATACTGCTGCATGCATGTTAACTCGCATCGAGTCCTATTCAACCGTTAGCCCTGTACCCATTGATCTACACTAGCTCCCAATTAAACGCTGCCTCAATTTTAATACTCTTACTTAGCCTTGCTTTCAAATCCCTCCCTATCTCTGTCATCTCCTCCAGTTCTACAATTGAGATATGTGTTCCTTTAATCCTGGCCTATTGAGATCCCCATTTTTATTGCTCCATCATTAGTACTCCTGCCTTTAGCTGCCTGGACCTCTAGCTCTGGATTCCCCTGCTAAACCTCACATCTCTCTATCTCTCTTTTCTTCCCAAAACCTAATTTAACCAACGTTTTGGTCTTCTGTCATTGTAACTCCATAGATTTTTTGTTTATGATGCTCCTGTGACATGTCATTGAATGTTTTTATTACATTAAAGGCACTACTGTAGTAAACTGATAGTAAAAGTTTTTACAAATATATAAAAGAAGAAGAGAATGGCTAGAGTGAATATTGGACCCTTGGAGGACAAGAGGGGGGGATTTAATGGTGGGAAACGAGGAAATGGCTGAGACTTTAAATAAGTTTTTTGTGTCGCTCTTCACGGAGGAGGACACAAATAGCTTACCAAGTATTAAAGATAGAGGGTTGGCAGGAGATGAGGTCCTTAATACAATTACTGTTACTAGAGAGGTAGTGCTTGGTAGACTAACAGGAATGAAGGTAGACAAGTCCCAGGAACGGATGGAATGCATCCCAGAGTTCTGAAAGAAATGGCAGAAGTAATAGCAGATGCGTTAGTAGTTATTTGTCAAAATTTGCTGGACCCTGGGGAAGTGACGGCGGATTGGAAAATAGCTACTGTCACGCCGCTGTTTAAAAAAGGTAGCAGACAAATGGCGGGTAACTACAAGCCGGTTAGCTTAATGTCTGTAGTTGGGAAAATGCCAGAATCCATCAATAAAGTAGCAGGACACCTCAAAGAACGGTTCGATCAACCATACGCAGCATGGATTCGTGAAGGGGAAGTCGTGTTTGACGAATTTACTGGATTTTTATGAGGATGTGAATAGAGCAGTGGATGGAGGGGAACCGGTGGATGTGCTGTTTTCGGATTTCCAGAGGTGTTCAGTAAGGTGCCTCACAAAAGGTTGCTGCAGAAGGTTAGAGTTTACGGAGTTGGAGGTAAAGTGTTAGTGTGGATTGAGGATTGGCTATCTAACAGGAAGCAGAGAGTTGGAATAAATGGGTGCTTTTCTGGTTGGCAGTTGATGACTAGTGGCGTGCTTGCACGGATCGGTGCTGGGGCCTCAATTGTTTACCATGTACATAGATGATCTGGAGGAGGGGGCTGAGTGTAGGGTAACAAAATTTGCTGATGACACGAAGATGAGTGGAAAAGTGAATTGCATGGAGGACACGGAAAGTCTGCAGAGAGATCTGGATAGGCTGAGTGACTGGGCGAGGACCTGGCAGATGGACTATAATGTTAGCAAATGTGAGGTTATCCACTTTGGAAGAAATAATAGTAGGATGGAATATTATTTAAATGGTGAAAAGCTGCAGCATGCTACTGTGCAGAGGGACCTGGGGGTCCTTGTGCACGAATTGCAAAAGCTTAGTCTGCAGGTGCAGCAGGTGATCAAGAAGGCGAATGGGATGCTGGCCTTTATCGCGAGGGGGATAGAATATAAAAGCAAGGAGGTCTTGCTGCAACTGTACAAGGCACTGGTGAGGCCGCAACTGGAGTACTGTGTGCAGTTTTGGTCCTCTTATTTGCGAAAGGATATATTGGCCTTGGAGGGAGTACAGAGAAGGTTCACCAGGCTGATACTGGAGATGAGGGGGTTAGCCTATGAGGAGAGATTAAATAGACTGGGCCTGTACTCGGAGTTTAGAAGGCTGAGGGGGGATCTTATAGAGATGTGCAAGATAATGAAGGGGCTAGATAGAGTAGAGGTAGAGAGATTCTTTCCACTTAGAAAGGAAACCAGAACTAGAGGGCACAGCCTCAAAATAAGTGGTGGCGGGGGTGCAGTTTAGAACAGAGTCGAGGAGGAACTTCTCTGAGGTTAGTGAATCTCTGGAATTCTCTGCCCATTGAAGTGGTGGAGGCTACCTTGTTAAATATGTTTAAGTCACGGGTAGTTAGATTTCTGATAGTTAAGGGAATTAAGGGTTATGGGGAGCAGGCGAGAAAGTGAAACTGATCCACTTCAGATCAGCCATGATCTTATTGAATGGCAGGGCAGGCTCGAGGGGATAGATGGCCTACTCCTGCTCCCATTTCTTATGTTATGTTCTTATGTACTGTATATAAATTCATGTTACTGCAGTAGTGTCTAACCCAGCTCTGAAAAGTGGGCAAGTGATCCAGTGGTAGTAATGAGGATTTGGAGGGATCAGCATACTTGTGGGATGTGTTGTCATATCTTCAGGTGTTGCTGCAGGCAGAGTATGGATGTGTAGGAGTGGACCAATATACATTTTTTGAGGACTCCAGACTTTAGTGTGTGACTAAAAAGATAACCAAAGGATCTCCTTCCATGGCTTATGATGGGTAGCGAAAAAATGGAAGCAGGTAAAGACAATATCACTCAGTTGGGCAACAGAAAACACTGGCGAAGAATAGTGTCGATAATTTTGTCACAGTACAAGGAGGCCAAGAAGGCTGAGGAAGATGAGTGCTCTATGGTCAGAAAAGATTTTGAAGAAAGTGATATTTGAGAAGGCCAGGTCATTTGTGCAGACAATAAGTACAACAATGTTTTGTTTCTTAGGGGAGAGATGAAGGTAGCAGTTTTAATGGGAAAGGAACAATACCTGAGGAAACTTGAAAGAAATTTAGATGGTTAGCAGTTCAGTGGGAATAAGGTCAAGGAGCAGAGATTTATTGACAACATGAGCTTGGAAAGGGCATGAGGAATGATGGAAAAGAAATTAAAGAAAGATGTGAGTTCAGAGGGTTGGCAAGGGGGGACTCTGTTGGAAGCTTATTAAAGAGTATGTAGCAAAGGCAGCTGAATGCATAGTGGCAACAAAAATGAGCTGCTTACACTTTTTGAAGGTGTGGGATTGTTGGGGGAGAGGGGTTTGAGGAGACCGTTGGTATTGCAGAAAAGAACGTGTGCATTTGCATTCCAGGATAATCCTCGAGTAGTCGGCAGCTTCAGAAGGAGAAAGTAAGGCATGGTAGTGTTGGATGGATGCATGACTGAGGAATTAAACGCTGTATACCTTGAAATCTGCAGCCCTTGGGCTTTATTTAGAAATATAGAGGATAGGAGCAGGAGTAGGCCATTTGGCCCTTCAAGCAGGTTCCGCCATTCATTATAGTCATGACTGATTAGCTCAGTAACCTGTTCCCACTTTCCCCCATATCCTTTGATCCATTTAGCCCCAAGTGCTATAACTAACTTCTTGAAAACATTCAATGTTTTGGCCTCAACGACTTTCTGTAGTCGAGAATTCCACAGGCTTACCGCTCTCTGGGTGAAGAAATTTCTCCTCATCTCAACCCTTAATAGTTTGCTCCATATCCCCAAACTGTGACCACTGGTTCTGGACGACCCCACCCCACCACCACCACTACTACCACCACAATCGGGGACATCCTTCCTGTATCTACCCTAATCCTGTTAAAATTTTATAGGTTTCTTTGATAGTCTACCCACCCTCCCTGTTCTTCTAAACTCCAATGAATATAATCCTAATCTTTTCAATCTCTCCTCCTTACATCAGCTCACTCTCCCACCCAGCTTTGTATCACCTGAAAATTTGAAGACACATTTAGTTCCCTATTCTAAATAATTAATACGCTAGGGTTCTAGCATTGAACATAAGAAATAGGAGCAGGAGTAAGCCATCTAGCCCTTTGAGCCTGCCCCACCATTCAATAAGATCATGGCTGATCTGTCGTGGCTCAGTTCCACATTCCCGCCCTCTCCCCATAACCCTTAATCCCCTCCCTTATCAAAAACCCATCAACCCGCGTCTTAAAAATATTTAGCGAGGTAGCCTCCACCACTTCAATGGGCAGAGAATTCCAGAGATTCACCACCCTTTGAGTGAAGAAGTTCTTCCTCAACTCCATTCTAGACCGCCCCCCCTTTATCTTGAGGCTGTGCCCCCTAGTCCTACTGTCCTTTCTGAGCGGGAAGAGTCTCTCCACCTCTATCCTATCCATCCCATTCATCATCTTATACGTCTCAATGAGATCTCCCCTCATTCTTCTAAACTCTAACGAGTACAAGCCTAGTTTATTCAGCTTCTCCTCATAGCTCAACCCCTTCAACTCCGGCATCAGCCTAGTAAACCTCCTCTGCACTCCCTCCAAGGCCAAAATATCCTTGCGTAAGTACGGCGCCCAAAACTGCACACTTTGCAATACACCACTAGTCACTGCCTGCTATTTGGAAAAAAAGACCTGTTTGGTCCTACTGTCTTTCCTGTTTGCCAACTAGTTTTCTATCCATCTCAATACACTACTCCCAATCCCATGTGCTTTAATTTTACACACTAATCTCTTATCAGGGACCTTGTCAAAAGCCTTTCGAAAGTCCAAATAAACCACATCCAATGGCTCCCCCTCATCAACTCTTGTTAGCTACACACTCGAAGAATTCCAGTAGATTTGTCAAGCGTCATTTCCCTTTTGTAAATCCATGCTGACTCTGTCCAAATCAGCCACTGTTTCAGTCTCTGCTATAAAGTCTTTTATAATAGACTCTAGCATTTTCCCCATTATTGACGTCAAGCTGACTGGTTTGTAACTCCCTGTTTTCTCTCTACCTCCCTCCCAAATAGTGGGGTTATATTAGTTACTGTCCATTCCTTAGGAACTAAGAATCCACAGCCCATTGCACTTTGAAGATGACCACTAATGCATCCACTCTTTCTAGGGTAATTTCCTTAAGTACTCTGGGATGTAGATTGTCAGGCCCTGGGGATTTATTGGCCTTCAATCCCATCATTCCCCCAACACCAACTCCCTACTAATACTGGTTTCCTTCAGTTCCTCCCTCTCACTAAACTGTGTTCCACGTTTCTGGAATGTTATTTGTCTCCTTTTTTGTGGAGATGGAACTAAAGTTTGTATTTAGTTGGTCAGCAATTTCTTTGTTCCCCAGTATAAAGTCCTCTGTTTTTGACTGCAGTGGACCTACATTTGTCTTCGTCTATCTTTTTCTCTTCTCAAACCTATAGAAGCTTTTACAGTCAGTTTTTCTGTTCCCCACAAGCTTGCTCTCCTATTTTATTTTCCCGTTTCCTAATCCTTTCATCCTCCTTTGCTAAATTCTAAACTGCTCCCAATCCTCAAGTCTGCTGTCTTTCTTTCTGGCTGATTTTATGCCTCTTCTTTGGATCAGATAGTTCCCTTGTAAGCCATTGTTTGGCCATCTTTCCTGTTTCATTTTTGCGCGAAACAGGAATGAAAAATTGTTGCAGTTCACCATGCATTCTTTGAATTTTGCCACTGCCTATCCATTGATATCCCTTGAAATAACATTCCCTAATCTATCATAGCCTACTTGCACCTCAAAACAGCGTAGTTTCCTTTATTTGGATTCAGAACTCTAGTCTCAGAATCTGCTCCTTCACTCGCCACTTTGATGAAGTTCTATCATATTATGCTTGCTCATCCTCAAGGGGCCTCGCACAACTAGATTGCAATTATTCCTTTGTTATTACACAATGCCGAATCTAGCATAGCCTGTTCTTTAGTTCCTCAGCATATTGGTTCAGAAAATCAAACCGTACACACTCCAGCAATTCTTCCGCTCTGGCATTGTTATTAATTTGATTTGTCCAATCTATATGCAGATTAAAATCACCCATAATTGCAGATATTCCTTTATTGCAATGTTTAATGTCACCCCCAATGTCACCACTATAGTTTGGGGGGTCCATATACAACCCCCACGAATGTTTAGTTCCCTTTGGTATTTCTCAGCTCTACCCATACATATTTCATGTTCTCAGTGCTAATATCCTTCCTCACGATTGCAACCAGCAATGCAACTCCAGCTCCTTTTCCTGTTTGTCTATCCTTCCTAAATTCTGAATATCACTTACTACAACTTATACAGTTAAGTATAGCTTGCCCTCAACACCTTTCCCAAAGGGAAGTAATGTAAGTCCTAATCTTGATATAATAACTCAGTTTTTAAAAAATATACATTGGAAAACAAACAAAAACAAACAAACAAATAACATAACAAAATAAATACAACAGAGAACACTCTTGGTTGAATTAATTCTGAACCCTATTGGATTACGTTTTCCCAGCAACTTTGTAATGGATTGAAAGAAATCTGTTTTTAATAGTGGGAAGGAAAAGAATAAAGTTATTTGAGAACAAATAAGAAGAAAAGCATAAGAATTACATGTGTACTGTTACAGAACAAAAGTTGGAAAATGGAAGAGATTGAAGCAGCATTTCAGAATGGAGACGGATCTAGAAGGATGAGTTAAATAGTGGATTTGCAACCTTTCTAGTAGTTGAAATCCATTTGTAATGCCTCCTTCTTCATGTGGTATGCTTTAAGTGCTTTTTTTTCTCTCTGGAGGTCTATATGGAACCTCCAATTCATGACGTTGCAAGGTCTTGTAACTGATATAAAATAGTTTTTCAGCAATTTCTCTTTAGAGCTGAATAACTTAGTTTAGAAGCATCTCTATTTACAATTATGTTTTCCGTCATAACAGGATGCATTTAAATATTTTATGTTATTCCCATTTCCTTTGTAATTTAGTAGGTTCTAATCAGATCAAATCTGTAAATTTATTTTTGAGAAGCAAGACCACTGGCAGCTGCTGTGACATTTATTTTAAGTTAGCATTGCAAAATGGTAAGACTTCACTGGGTTATTTTCCAAAAAAAATTTTTTAAAAACTTGAGTATAGTATGGAAGTGGTGCTGCTGTTTGAGACTAGTGGAACATTTCAAAGCCAGCATTCCTGTTTCCCCCTCATAAACTAATAGTCTGATCCAGTTGTCTAAATCTCACCCTTAGGTACTTTAAAGTTACGGAGAACAAAATAGACTGAATTCAATTGATTGTTTTTATTTTTAGGAAATAAATGCATTGGAAGAATTCAAGGAAAAAAATCAGAGACTGCAAAAGATCTGGGTCGGAAGACTGGTTCTCTATTCATCCACTCTTTATATCATAACCTTTACAATTGTGTACTTGTGGTGTTTTCCGGAAGAATGGACTGCGCGACTAACCTTGGCACTTCCAGGGTTTTTATTTCCTTTACTGTAAGTAATCTTGTTATTATCCTTTTGGAAAAGACATCTTTATAGTCCAGTTTTGTTTTTATTGGTGTGACTTATCAGATTTATGGTTACGAAGAAATATATATCATGCTAATACTGTAGCCCACATAAGTGAATAGTTAATAATCAAAGAGCTCATTTTGTGAATTAAATGGCAGTCAAGATCTTCTTTTCCAGATTGTGTGAATTGAATAGCCTATTTAAATAATTTAAAATATTACCATCTGAATCATCAACAATTATCTGTGGCACCTTTGAAATGCTAGTGTTGCCTAGAAGAGACATTGATTTAAATTGATTGCATAGGAATGTTTAAGACCATTCCACTTGGCTAGATCTGACCTTTAAAAATGTTACTGTACTCTAGCTCTTCCTTCTGGTATCATTTACTGAAAACGCTCCATCCTCCTATTAAATTTGATATTTTCCTTTCCACTGTTATTTGGTTAGCTATTTTACACATTTGCCAACATCTATGTGGTATAGCTAAACCTGATTTAGCTGTCTTCTGAACTTGAGGCTATGCTTGCATCAAACCAGTTTGGATTCTGCCAAGACCACTCACAACCGCTTTTGTTTAAATATGAGCAAAAGAACTGAGTTCCTGAATTGAAGTGAGAGCAACTGCCTTTGACATCAAGACCGCATTTAATGGAGTATACCACCAAAAAACCTTAACAAAACTGAAATTGATAATGAGGAAAAATTCCCCAGTAACCTGAATTACGAATAGTTGGACATCAATCATTGCGGCCTGGGATATCACTGAAGGAATTCTCAATGGTGATGTCCTAGCCCCAACTACTTCTTGTTTCTCTCCAACATAACATCAGAAAAAGTGCTGTTTGTTGATAATGGCACCATGAGTAACAGCATTTGCTGTTCCTCAGATATCAAAGCTGCTCGTTGAGCTGATCAGTGGGAAATAACATTTGTGTTACACAAGTGCTGAGCAATAACCATGTCCGTCAGGAGAGAGTTTGATTGGCTGCCTTTGATATTCTGTGACTTTACTATCACCAAATCTCTCTTGTGGCACCCTGGGGATGATTGTTAATCATAAACTTAAGATTTGAGGCAAGTGACTCATTTCCTGAGTATCCAAAGCTTTTTCCTCCTTTACCTGTCAGGAGTATACCCTTCACTTGCCTGGATAGGTGCAGCTACAGCAATTTCAGAGGTTTGGCACCATCGAGGACAAAGCAGCTTGCTTGATTGACAACCAATCACCCACCATAGATATTCACTCCCTCTACCACGAGATACTGTAACTAGTGTGCACAAGCTGTGCTTCAGCAACTCACCAAGGCTTCTTTGATAAACCCATAAAGAAGGACAACGACAGCAGGTGCGTGGGAACACCACCGCTTTCAGGTAGTTTTTTCCACAGATCTAGCCATTCGTTCATGGTCATTGGTTCAAAATTCAGCAAATTTCTGCTTAACAATATTGTCAGTGCCTTCATCAAGAAAAATGCTTATCACCAACTTCTACAGGGCAACTTGAGGTGGCCAATAATAGGTGACCTTGCTTTTGACATATGTCCAGATGAATAATATGAACACATTTAATGGGGTTTCATTTTAGTGCATTGAAAGATTCTTGAATACTTCAACTGAGCTGCCTTTTCTCCATTGTAAATAATTCTCAACTTGATGTCTTTTGAAGTTCAGATACACTTAATGTTTGATATTGAATCAGTTGCCCTCATTTGTATCTGCAAAGCGAGGATATTCCCATTTCAGTATCATGACCAGAATTGTGCTCAATAGTCCAAGTGGGACTGGACCTGCTAGCTCATCCTGGGACTCATCTTTCTCTGGCTACACAAAAGCACCTTTTTTTTTGATTATACTTGGTCCTCTGAAGACGGAATTGTCCACTAACCTTAGTTGTTTTGACATTCAGTTTAGCTAAGATATTTTGACATACGATAATGCAGCTTCTTTCCCAAGATTGAAATGTGTTGTGGAGACCAACTGGTGACTTGGACCATGTTTAAAGTGGTGTACAGTACTGATATGTAACTTGCAGCAAAATCTTAAACAGATTTGCGCTTTGTAATCTTTGGGGCAAAGATTATTACAGTCATCACTGTAGATCAAAGCTTTCATTCTTAACCCATGTTCAAAAGTATCTTCTGTTTGTTGCATGCAAGGCATCTCATTTGCGCCACACAAATGTCAGGAAATGACCAATAGGAGACACTCTGACCACTGCCCCATGACATTCAATGGTGTTATCATCATAACACCTTGATGTTACCATTGACCAGAAACTCAACTGGAATTACCACATAAATACAGTGGCTACAAGAGCAGGTCAGAACATAAGAAATAGGAGCAGGAGTAAGCCATCTAGCCCCTCGAGCCTGCCCTGCCATTCAGTAAGATCATGGCTGATCTGTCGTGGCTCAGTTCCACATTCCCGCCCTCTCCCCATAACCCTTAATCCCCTTGCCTATCAAAAACCTATCAACCCGCGTCTTAAAAATATTGAGCGAGGCAGCCTCCACCACTTCAACAGACAGAGAATTCCAGAGATTCACCACCCTTTGAATGAAGGAGTTCCTCCTCAACTCCGTTCTAAACCGCCCCCCCTTTATCTTGAGGCTGTGCCCTCTAGTCCTACTGTCCTTTCTGAGCGGGAAGAGCCTCTCCACCTCTATCCTATCCATCCCATTCAACATCTTATATGTCTCAATGAGATCTCCCCTCATTCTTCTAAACTCTAACGAGTACAAGCCTAGTTTATTCAGCCTCTCCTCATAGTTCAACCCCCTCAACTCTGGAATCAGCCTAGTAAACCTCCTCTGTACTCCCTCCAAGGCCAAAATATCCTTGCGTAAGTGCGGCGACCAGAACTGCACACAGTACTCCAGCTGCGGCCTCACCAGTGCCCTATACAGCTGCAGCAAGACCTCCCTACTTTTATATTCAATCCCCCTCGCTATGAAGGCCAGCATCCCATTCACCTTCCTGACCACCTGCTGCACCTGCAGGCTGGGTTTTTGCGACTCATGCACAAGGACCCTGAGGTCCCTCTGCACCGTCGCATGCTGCAGTTTTTCGCCACGTAAATAATAGTCCTTCCTGCCATTATTCCTACCAAAGTGGACAACCTCACATTTGCCAACATTAAATTCCATTTGCCAGTTCCTGGCCCATTTGCCCAGCCTATCTAGATCCTTCTGCAGACTCTCCACACCCTCTGCACAATTTGCAGTTCCACCAATCTTGGTGCCATCAGCAAATTTCGACACCATACACTCGGTTCCCTCCTCCAGATCATCTATATAAATGGTGAATAGCTGAGGCTCCAGCACCGACCCCTGGGGCACTCCACTAGCCACCAACTGCCAATCCGAATAGCACCCACTGACCCCCACAGTCTGCGTCCTATTTGTCAGCCAATCCTCTATCCACGCTAACACCATACCCCCAACTCCATGCCCCCTGACCTGTAATAACCTCTTGTTTGACAAGGTGCCTCACGCCTTCTGAAAATCAAGAAAGACCACATCCACCGGCTCTCCTCTATCCACCGCCCTAGACACATCCTCATAGAACTCCAATAAATTCGTCAGACACGATTTCCCCTTAATGAAACCGTGCTGCGTCTGCTCTACCAGATAATTCTCCTCAAGATGCATCGCTATTTTCTCCTTGATGACGGATTCTAACATTTTACCTACAACAGACGTTAAACTAACCGGCCGATAATTCCCAGCCTTTTGCCTGCCACCCTTCTTAAACAATGGCGTAACATTAGCCGCTTTCCAATCTTCCGGCACTTCCCCGGAATCCAGCAACGTTTGGAAAATAATCACCAAGGCATCCACTATCACCTCCGCCATTTCTTTCAGAACCCTCGGATGCATTCCATCCGGTCCTGGGGACTTGTCCACAATCAGTCCCTCCAGTCTGTCGAGCACTGCCTCTCTAGTAACAATAATGTCATTCAGGCCCTCCAGTCCTACCATCTTTCCATCGCTAACACCCGGCAAATTATTCACGTCCTCCTCCGTGAAGACCGAAACAAAAAAGTTATTCAGGACCTCAGCCATTTCCCCATCCCCTACCACTAAGTCCCCCCTCTCATCCTCTAAGGGTCCAACGTTCACCCTAGCCAGCCTCTTCCTTTTTATATATTTATAAAAACTCTTGCTATCCTTTTTTATATTAAGCGGTAGCCCAGCTAGGTCAGAGGCAAGGAATGCTGTGATGAGTAACTTGCCCTCCTCCCCAAAAGCAGTCCACCATCTACAAGGCACAAGTCAGGAGCGTGATGGAAAATTCCCCACTTGCCTGGATGGGTGCAGCTCAAGAAGCTTGGCACCATTCAGGAGAAAACAGTTCACTTGAGTGGCACGACATCCATAAACATCTACTCCCTCTGTCATCAATGCTCAGTAGCAGCAGTGTGTACTATCTACAAGATACACTGCAACAATTCATCTAAGATCCTTAGATAGCACCTTCCAAATCCATGATGGCTTCCATCAAGAAGGACAACTGCAGCTGATACAAGGGAACATTACAACCTGCACATTCCCCTCCAAACCACTCACCATCCTGACTTGGAAATATATCGCTGTTCCTTCTCAGTCACTGGGTCAAAATCCTGGAAGTCCCTCCTTATAACATGTGGACTGTAGCATTTAAGAAGGCAGTTCACTATCACCACCTCAAGGGCAACTAGGGTTGGGCAATAATGCTGGCCAGCCAGTGACTTCCATGTCCCACAAATGAATTTTTTTAAAAAGCCTTTAGCTTTAAAATGAGAAAATAAGGTGCATTTCTGTTTAATCTAAGTCTACTTAGCAATCATGCAGAGTTGATATATAGTAGACAAAGTAGGCAATGCATTGTACGCTAACCAGAATTCTCCCTGATAAAAGCTGCTATTTTTGTCAAACTGCAAGAGGCACTTTGTCATTGTTGTCCCCTCTACTGGTGTCTGAAGAAATTAGATCCACAAGTTTCCACAGGCCTAACAGCTACTAGGTGGAACTACCTATTGACTCTAGATGTTTTCTTTTCCATACATGAATTTATATTTTTCAACATTGATCTGCAAAGGTGGGCTTATAGAACTCTAGCTGATGTAAGCAAACTGTCACAATGGTATGTTACTTGAACTCTATAATTATATACTCGTTCTTGTATATGTTCCTTGGACTCAAGATGACCAAGGTAGAAATACTGATTTGCCACACATATTCTTTCAGTTTACAGCCTTTGACCTGTGGGCTCAAGTATGTCAAACACATTGCTGAGACAAACACATTGCTGAGACATGTCTTATACCTTCAATGTTGAAACGTGCTGCTTCATTCACTATAAGAAACTATCCGTTTTGGACAAACTGCATTAATAAAAAAGCATATAGCATATACTAACTTATGGGAGAAAAGGGAAACAAAAAAGATGTGGAACTCCACCTTTACCAAACAATTTAAGCATGTCTTTTTGTTGGGATGGTAATTTATAGCCTCTATATTTAAGATGTTTGTGGAATCTTTCACAACCTGAGCTAACACCCTATTATCCAATGATATTGGAGATGTTGGATAGCCATCTGTTTTCTGGTTAATGTTCCCTCAGAAGATTTTGTTCACTGAAGTTAATAGACAAACTATTGTACTGCATAATTATGTTCCAGTGAATTTTTTGTTGTTTTAAATTTACTTTGTCTAATTCCTTTTTTTGTTCAGTCCCTGTCACGTTTGTGTTGCTCATGCTGATTGTGTTTTCCAGGGTATGGTTAATACGAAAAATATTGATTTGGCTGTTTTGCAAAAGAACTGAAAGGAACAGTGAGTTTTTAAACATCTCTGTAAAATATATAAAGTCTGTTTTTCTTGCATTTTATATTGTCTTGTAATTTTACAGTATATTTTCCACTGTTTGTTTTTGAAAGCCACAAAACTGCTAATTCTTAACACTTTTTTTTGCAGCTGAAGCTCTAGAAGATTTAAAAGTACAAAAAAAGAAAATTGTGAGTAACATTTTAAAATTCTGGATTCTGCCTTTAAAACTATTTCACCAGAGGCATCTGATGTCCCAATTACTAACAAAGTAGTAGTTAAATGTAGTAAGCATCCAGATAGCATTTAGTCCATTGGTTTTAGTATATTTTCCTGTATTGCTCTGCTAATTGTAACCTTAGCATAATGTCCTGGTGTGTAAGAGAAATATATTTAAAATCAAATATGTTAATTCTGTTTGTTCATATTGCTAAGCATGCAATAATGGATTTTCCAATTTTAAAAATCAAACTCTGAATTCAACTCTGGGTGTAATATTGAAGTTTACTGTTTGAACCTTCACATGCTGGTTTCTGTCTGCTGGAAAAATGCTTGCCCAGATTTGAACGGGAGCAGCCATGCTAAAAGGCTGGTAATTGACATGTTGTCGTACATTAGGTTATCTAGAGGGTATCTTCAACCATGACTGTCCACAAAGAAAACAATAAATCAATTTGAGTAAAGTAAGACAAGTGAAAAAGTGGATTGACAGAGAAGATGCTCCAAAAACCAGAAATCTTTTGCAGCTTAAGAGAGAGAATTATACAAAAGCAAAGAGCAATTAAATCTTAGTTTATAACTGTTTTTTGAACATTAAACCTGTTTGCAATTGATTGTCTCAATAAAGCTTAGTTTTTAATCAGATAATAACTCAACCACAGTTTTGGGGATCAAAATCGATAGCATACAACTGTTAACTGTAGAAAATGAAAGCCAGTTATTTAGCTGAATAATTGAAGGTAATTTATTTTGGCTGAGTGTTGGTCGTTTATATGTCATGTATGTATGTTTCTATTTGTCATTTCGATCTAAAATTTCAGTTTACTTAAGTGGAGAAAAAGGTTATAAAACTGAGCACGTTAAGAGCTGCATTAGCAACTTGGCCATTCATTGTGCATCAGTGTGCAGTCATTTAAATTTGTCTTGTAAACTGTGAAATCTCTGTCTAATACAATTTTGAAACATCGAACTTAGGAGCATGACTACGCCATTCGGCCCTTCAAGCCTGCTCTGCCATTTAATAAAATCATGTCTGAACTAACTGTGATCTCAACTCCATTTTCCTGTCTGTTCCCTATATCTTTTAACTCCCTTGTCTATCAAAAATCTATTGCAGTCAGCATTGAATAGATTTGAAGATTCAGCCGCCACTTCTTTCTGGGGAAGAGAATTTCACAGACTAACCACCCTCTGAGAGAAAAAAAATTCTTCTCATCTGCATGTTAAAAGCATTTGAGGTTACTGTGATGGCTTTGTAGGATCGATTCTGTTAAGTACTTAATAATGGCTTTTAGAGACTAGCTTCTATACCCAATTAAGCTGTGCATATTAGTTCAGTATCTAATGCAACATACATTATTAGCTTTTACAGCTCTGCCAAGATTATAGATACTTAGCTGACATAGCACACAGTTTGATTTGGCTTTGAAACTTTTGACTAGATTTAGCAACTTTTCTAAAGGTTTACCAAATACTTAGTCAAACATAAGGATAAATGATGCATAAATTGACCTCTTTACCAGCAAAACCTTCGTTCAAACCAAACTCTCGCTTATGGAATTGAAGTTTTTTTTTGCTGGCTATCAGGACTGTATAATTTTAATTCTGGCAGTCTCACTCTGCATCAACATTGTAGACTGTCAGGAAAATCACAGAATGGCTGGTGTATGAAATGTAAAATGTCACTCATAACATAGAGTTGCATTTTAAAGTGGGGCTAAATAACATCGTTGAATTAATGAAGTGATGCTCTGCATCAAATCATGCTTTATTTGCTCTGGAATTAATTGACCACTGGCACTGGGTCACTCAAGGTGCACGTTCCAATCTTTAATTCCAATAGCCCAAAGCCTAATAAGCACAAATGTACACTATATTTTGAAAAAGGAAAGTTGTCATTCCTTAAATAAAAACAAAATAATACAGATGCTGAAAAGCTGAAATAAAGATCGAAAATGCTGGGAAAGCTCAGCAGGCCTGGTGCACCTCTGGAGAGAGAGAACGGGAATTAATGGGCACAGTTTTTAGGCAGAATGGCGGTGGACAGGAACAGTAGTGCAAAAGCCAGCATCCCCAAGGATTAGGGATTTAAAAAAAAGTTAAGGGGAACTTCCATGCAGAATTGAGTCTGTCCTTCCAGCAAATTTGTTTTAAAAGATTAGGGCACAGTTTTTGAAGGGTTCCTGATTTTTGGGGGGGAATTAAAATGGAACTAACGTATGATTCTATTCTATGAACTGCCTCCCTCAATATGTGTGTGTATGCAGTCAGGTGTAAAGGCCTGATAATGATAGTTAAATACATTCAAATTAGGATCCTAATGTTCAGTGTTGGGATTCCTGTTACATTATTGGCAGGAGGGGCAGGGACAATCAGAATGGGAAAGCCTGCAAGCATAAACTATGTTTTGGTACACCAAACTTTTAAAATTTTCGATTTCCTACTCCTGCTGCCAATCCCACCCCTCAAAATGGGAGCAGGAAATCTCCCCAGTGTTTCAAGTCAGTATAAGTCTTCTTCAAAAAGTAGTCATTCATTGTTCAGTTTGAAATTTAAAACAGAAAGGTGTGGCCTGAAAGGGGAGAACACTTCACAGTGCTGGGATCTGGTTTGGACCAAGCCAGGTTGACGTACTGGATAAAGGTTGATTTCATCAAACCCTGACTGTCTTGACTTCACGGTAGAAAATACAAATTGTATACCAGAAATAGAGGATTCAAGGGGCTAATAAGAGTGAGAAAATTTAATATCAGCAGAGAAAAGGTTTTGGAGAAAACTAAAGGGTTAAAATCAGGCAGATCCCCAGGACCTAATGGCATAAACCCTAGAATACTGAAAGAGATCATGCAGAGAGAGTGAATGCACAGATTATGATTTTCCAAAAGGATTGAAAATTAGCAAATGTAACTTTGTAGGGAAGAGGACAGTTAGTCTGACATTATTCATCAAGAAATTGCTGGAACTCTTATTAAGGAATTCTTGATTTTAGAAAATCATAGTTTTGTCCAAAAAAATCATCATGGTTTTACGAAAGGAAATAGTGTTTGATATATTTATTCACGTTTTTGAGAATGTAACTAGTAGGATAGCTAAAGGGAAACCAGTGGATGTGGTACACTTGGATTTCCAAAGCCACACAAAAGATAAGGGCTCATGGAGTAGAGGCTGAAATATTAGTATGGATAAAGGATCGGCTAACAGGAAGCAAAGAGTTAGGAATAAGCAGATAGTTTTCAAATTGTTACGCTTTGACTAGTGGCATGGCACAAAGATCAATGCTGGGGCCTTGGCTATTTGCAATCTATTATTTAGTTACACAAAGAACTGAGTGTAATGTATCTGTGTTTCCAGACAAAGCAAAGCTAATTGGGGAAGCTGCAAGATGGACATGGTGCAACGAGTTATAGAAAGGTTATGTGAGTGGGAAACAAAGTGGCAGATGGAGTATCATGTGGAGAAATGTAAGGTTATAACATTGGTATTAAGAAAAGAAAGCTGAATATTTTTAAAAGGTGTGAAGCTTGTAAATGTTGATGTTCAGAGGGACCTGTGTGTACTTTTAAAAGGAACAAAAGTAGCAGAAAGTAGTTAAGAAAGCATATGTCATGTTGGCATTTATTGCAAGAGGATTGGCATACCACACTAAGGAAGTGTTGCTAAAATTTGCAGAGCGCAAAAACCACACCTGGAGTACTGTGTGCAGTTTTGGTTTCTGCATTTAAGGAAGAATACACTTTATGATCAGATGAGGAGAAATTGAATGCCCTATTTACCCACCTCTTTTACTGCGACTTTTTTTAAAAAGTGATATGCTTGCCAATTCACCGAGTGTTTAACTGTTTCCATGTTGTGACTGTAAAAAAGACACACCAGTTTCCTTAAATGTCTTTTAAAAAAAAAATGATGGGTTTTATTGTACTTAACCCAGTCTAAGTAAAATTAAGAAAACATAATTTCCTTACACACAAGCTCAACTTCACTCCTAACAAGAATAAATTAAGTGATATTGCTGAAGTCCAATAAACATTTCAGTTGCAGGTTGACAACTTGGATGAATCTAGGCTGAACTCACTGATACAACTATGAAAGAATATAACTGCATTAGAAGCAGGTCAGGAAAGGTTCACCATACTGATTCCTGGGATGAAGGGGTCATGTCATGAAGAAAGGTTGAGCAGGTTGGGCCGATACACATTGGAGTTTACAAGAATGAGAAGTGATCTTATTGAAAAATATAAGATCCTGAGAGGACCTGATAAGATAGATGAGGACAGAATGTTTCTCCTTATGGGGAGGTGTAGAACCAGAGAGGACAGTTTAAAAGTTAAGGGTGCCCTATTTAAGATAGATAAGGAGATTTTTTTTTTGAGTCTGCAAAATTCTCTTCACCAGAGAGCTGTGGAGGCTGGTTCATTGAATCTGTTCAAGGCCGAGTTAATGGATTTTTGATCAGCATGGGGGTCAGGCAGGAAAATGGAGTTGAAGCCACAATCCAATCAGCCATGAGCTTATTGAGTGGTGGAGAAAGCTTACGGGCAAAATTGCCTACTTCTTGTATTTACTTTTTAAAAAATAAATCACTTGGTGATTTCACTCTTCCGGAAGTCAGAAGTATGGGCTGTGAAAATGTTCAGACTGAAATAGTAAGGGACACCTTTCTGAAGTTGTGTTTAAGGCAGATTTTTGGGGAAATTATAGGAACTATGCTGTGCTCCTTTTCTCCTTTCCAGGATCTGATTTGCATTGTTACTGTGTCAAACATGTACAAAAACTCATCTTGAGGTACTTCACAGGATGCTGACTGGAGAATAAAAAAGTAGAAAGAGAATAAAATGCAGAAATGGGCAACAGATGATTGAAGAGAAGGGTGATAGCAAATCTTTTGAAGATAGAGAGGTCAGTGATTTGCTAAAACTGTTCAGGGAGCACACGAGTTTAGTAGCTAAAGGAACAGATGGTGCCGAGAGTAGACCATTGTTAGAATATGTGCAGGAATGTGTCCCTGAAATTGAGTGAGGTCTTGATCAGGTTTGAAGCTGGAGAGAAGGATCTGAGTCAGTTCACTGGAGTGTGGGGATGTGGACATTGATATTGGATGCAGGATGTGGATTGCAGTGGTTTTGAATGAGTTCTAATTTTGTGGAAGGTGAAAGATGGAAGGAAAACATTGGCAAGATCAAGCCTAGAGGTAATAACATATGATGGCAGAAGAGGAGATGTATGGGTAGAGGTAGGTGACACGTGAGATGAAAGGCAATGTTTCTGATAGCACTTTGGATGAATGGAAAGAAGGTGAGCAGAATGCCAAAGTTCTGTGCTTCTGGTTTTAGCCTGAGGTACAATCAAGGAAGTTGATTGATGGGCAGAAATACTTGTAAGAGTTGAGTAGAATGTTTTCAGTTTTGCTGACATTTAGCTGAAGGATCCTTTTTATTTCCTTTGGTTTTAATGTAGGGGCACGTAGTTGAAAAGAGTGATGATATCCTTTGGGTAGATGAAAGAGAAAAATATGGATCTGAGTGTACAAGTGAAAACTGAACTGATCCTTCTGAATAATGTCACCAAGGCATAATGCATAACAAAAGGGAAGGGGCAGAATGTAGCCTAGGATGTACAGCAAAGAAACCTACATGTGCATGTCCTTAGGAGTCACTGAAGGAGTCTGACTATAGGAACCAGAATGACAAGGACAGTGGAGTGAAATATATGAGGAAGATTGTGCTGATGAGTGTTTCAAAGGCAGCAGAGAGTCCAAAGAGAGATAGGAGCAGGAGTTGGCCATTTGGCACCTCAAATTTGCTGCACCATTCACTAAGATCCTAGCTGATTTGATTGTGGCCTATACATCACTTTCCTGCCTGTCCCTTCAAGAAGATCTGCCTAACTAAGCCTCATATATTTAGTAACCTCCACTGCTTACTGGGGAAGAGAAATACAAGCACTAATGACCTTCAGAGAAGAAACCCCTAGTTCTAGATTCCCCCACAAAGGGAAACATCCTCTCAGCATCTACCATGTGAAGCCAAACTCAAATGAATTTAGGTCTAACCTGCTGAACCTATCCTCACAAGACAAACCCCTTATCCCTAGAATCCCTTATGAGCCTTCTCTAATTTACTTCCAATGCAAGTATGGCCCTCCATAAGGTAACCAAAACTGTACACTGTATCCTAGATGTGTTCTCATTATTGCCTTGGACAAACTTCCCTATTTTTTATGCTGCACCACCCTTGCAATGATGGTCCTTGCTATATCTGCATGCTGACTTTCCTGTGATTTATGTACAAGAACACCTGGGTCCCTTTGTGCTGAAGTGTTCTGAACTATCTCAATTTAAATAATATTCAGCTTTTCTACTCTTCCTGCGGAAGTAGACAACATCACATTTTCCCACAAGCTCCATCTGCCAAATCTTTGCCAACTCACTTAATCTATCTATATTACCTTGTGCACTGCATTTTCCTCACCACTTGCTTTCCCACCTATCTTTATATCACCAGAAAATTTGGCTACAACTCTTGCCCTCCATCCAGGTCCTTAATATTAATTGTAATAGTTGAGGCCCCAGCACTGACCTCTGGCACTCTGGTTACAGTTTGCCATCCTGAAAATGACAGATTTATCCTGTTTCATGTTAGTTAACCAGCCCCCTCTTCATGCTCATGTATCATCCTCAACACCATAAATGTAATAACTTTGTATGTGATACCTTATCGAATGCCTTTTGGAAATCCCATTACCACATCTACTGGTTACTTTTCATCTACCCTGTTTGTTACATCCTCAAAGAACCCTATGAACTGTGTCGAATAGGATTTCCCCATCACAAAGCCATTTTGACTGTCTGATTGTACTATGATTTTTCTAAATGTGTTCATGTCTTGCTACTTCCTCCTCAATAATGGAGTCTAGCATTTTGGAAGGTTAAAACCAATACATCCACTATCTCAGCAGCCACTACTTTTAGCACCTTAGGATGAGGGCATCAGGTCAGCCTTTAGCATTATTAGCATCCACAATACTTCTATCTAGTGATGGTGATTATTTTAAGTTCCTACCTCCCTGCCATTTCCTCATTTTCCATTATTTAGTTCCCCAGGCTCATCCTTTAAGGAATCAGTGCTTACATTAGCTGCTCTTCTCCTTTTCATATGCTTGTAGAAGCTTTTCTTGCTTTCTTTCTTCATACTTCAATTTCTCCCTCTTTATTATTTTTAATTATTGTTTTAGCTATCCTTTGCTGGTTTCTAAAACTTTTCCCAGTCTTCTGGTGTGCTGCTAATCTGTGTAGCATTGAATGTGTCTTCATTCAATTTCATACCACCCTTAACTTCCTTAGTTAGCGATGGATTATACATCCTCCTGGCAGAATTTTCCTTTCTCAGTGGTATGTATCTCTCTCATCTTAACTTTTTAACCTGTTTACCCAATCCCCTGGGAAATTTAAGTAGCTTGCATAGAGGCTTGGTTGGTTCTGAAGTACAAGCCTTCAGCACCCACAGCCAGATGTTTAGGCCCAAAACTTCTGCTGTATTCAGTGCCCTCAACCATTTCTTGTTATCACATGGGGTGAATTGACTTGACTGAAGACAGGCTTCTGTGATGATGAGGACATCAGGAGGGGGCTGAAATGGGCATCCGTTTGGCACTTCTAACTGAAGATAGTTGGAAATGCTTTAGCCTTATCCTTTGCACTCGTGTGCTGGCTCACCCCCTTTGAGGATCAGGATGTTCATAGAGACTCCTCTTCCTGCTAGGTGTTTAATTATCCACCACTGTTCAGAACTGGATTTGGCAGGACTGCAGAGCTTTGATCTAATCCATTGGTGTGGGATCATTTACTTCATGCTGCTTCCATTTTTTAATATTCATACAATCCTATGTTGCAGCTTATTTGGATTGAAACCAGCAGCCTGGTGCTGGTCCTGGTGTGCCCTCCTACTTTGCTCATTGAATCAATGTTGGTGTCCTGCTTTGATGGTACTGATAGTGAGCTGTTGGGTTACGGATTGTAGTGAAATGCAATTCTGCTGTTGCTGATGGGCTACAGTTCGTCATGAATGTGCAATTTTGAACCATTCGATTTGTTCTAAATCTATCGCATTTACCAAGGTGGTTGTGCTTTGATGTCTTCAGTACAAGATTTAATTTTTTTTATGGCTATTAAAAACCATAGTTAACCAAACCAGATTTTCCATCCATCGAATGACTGATTGCACTTCATGAAATTTACGATGTCCATCCTTTCCAGACAATTATTTTGTATAGCAATGCCCTTTTACAATCATTTATGAGGTTTACTATCCTTGTGATTAAATCTGGTAAATATTAATTTAGAATTGACTACAAGGGCAGAAATGTAATGAGTTTAGAATTTGTAGTGCCTCTGCACTTGTATGTGAATTCTGAGTTCCAGATCTACTTGGTGTCTTATCACTGATGGCATTCTCAAAAATCAGATCTACTTTGACGTTGTGCACTGCCAGTTTCTCCCCATCTGTCTTTCTGCTAAAGCTGAGTCCTTCCTGCTTTGTGTAAGCCCCATTAGCAGATGTTCTGTTCCTTTCTTCACATCAATTTTAAATTTTGTCAGTTCATTGGGATCTGTATACTCCCCCTAAACTAATTCCAATCAACATAAATTGAAACAGATCAAACTGAATTTGTTCCTTTTTCAAACGGTTGATTCTTGCCTGTACTCATGCAGGAAACGGGCTTATTTTTAATTTGTTAATTTTGTCTTGCCTTACAAGAAAATTGCAAATTTCTCTCTACACTGATGGTTTGAGATTAACAGTAAAGCAAATGAGATATTGGCCTTTATATGTCATTAAAGGAATTTCATTGCTCCTTTTTGCCTTTATTGAGTTTTTGCGGTGCTTTGCACCAAGCTAATTGCTTCTGCTAATAAATAATCTAAAATCAATGCTGACAGCGGTTAATTGGCACACAGACTTTATTTCTTAAAGCACTCTGCCAACAACCTTCTTTAAATTAATAGCATTAAGTGCTATGAGGAAATAAATCTGAGGAATTGCCTGTCATTTACTGTCATGTCTAATAACTTTCAATAATGACTGCTGATAGATTTTTGTACATTCCATTATTGAAGTAGGTGCATGTAATTATTCTCCTCATTATATTTAAACAATTAGCAATATTTGACATTTCTTCACTGTGAAGCTGTTAAGTACAATTAACAAGCTTCGGGAATTTTGGAATTTTTTTGCTCCTTTAGTATTTCTTTTCCAATTTTCCTAAAGTAAACGGTATGCACTTTGCTGTATTTTACTGTATCAGGAATCAAAATATCGCACAAATGGCAATTTACCATAGGTTCACACAAATGCTATCTTTTTTTTGTCACGCTATTTCAATCATCTCTGTCACGATTAAATTTACCTGTTCATTTTACTTGCCCTTGAGTCCTCCAAGGTTAACCTTCAAGATAGGTAGTGCTGTTGCATTCTTACCCCTGAAACAGCACATCTACATCCCCAGCGGTATTCTACCCACTTTTGAACTGGTATTAATTTACTGTCTCAGTAACACCATACTAGTATTGGATTCTTCCCGCTGTTAGGAAACCTACTTTAACAGATATTCAAAAAGTATTTTGTGCAACGCAAATTTCCCCAATCAAAAAGAAAGCCCATTAAAACAATTTTCCTTCCTTCTTTTTCCTCTCACTTTGATTCTTGTACTTGCTCTTATTCTTGCTCTCTTATTTTATCTTGCAATGGCCACCAATGTTCACATTTTTTTAATGTCAGAAAGACATTAAGTCTCCTGTTTGTCCAAAATTCAACTAGTTTTATGTGAAGAAAAAGAACAGTTTGGGTGGGGAAATGTCCTTGCTCTGTTTGCCTGAATTATGAATTCACCCTCCTTGGCTGACAAGGCCTAAGATGGGACTTCAACCCAGAACTTCTGGCTTAGAGGCAAGGATTATAAATATTGTATGCTCTTCACTTTGAAGTCCCTCGAGTCTATCTTGAGTTCTCTCTATTTCTCATCTACATCCTGATCTTTGTCAATATCGTCTGAAAACATTTTGGGTTCCACTCCAGCAACGTTCAAACCTACTGTACCGCCACCTCTCCTGACTTTTGTGTTGACCAGCTGATTCTCCAAGATGCACTCTTGGATGACCTGCAGTTTTCTCTGGTTATGTATTTGGCAGACTGAAGGCACATTATCCTCACCCCACTGCAACATCTGTATACTTGCTACTAATTCCATCCCCTTCCCTGGTTGTAGTCTTTAGGCTGAATCAGACTTTCTATGTACAATTCAACAATGAACTGATAATCTTCAATTTCAATATTCTGGCTGGCTGACAATTGTTAGTTGCACAGTTGATACTCACTGTTCACAACTGTATGTGGTGGAACTGCAGAACTTTGATCCAAGCTGTTGATTGTGGTATCATTTTAACTTTGTCTTCATAGCATACAACAACAGCTTACAGTAAAGCTACCATACAAATATATTAAAATATCACGTGCTCCATAGGAGCATTATTAAACAGAATATGCCACTGAGCCACATGTAGGAGATATTGCGTAGATTGATCAGAAGCTTGTTCAAAGAATTAGGTTTTAAGGAGAGTCTTAAAAAACAAAAACGAGAGAGAGAAATATAAGAAGGGTATTCCAGAGCATAGGACCAAGGCAACTAAGGGCACAGCCACTTTTATGGAGCATTTAAAACTGGCGATGCTAAAGAGACTATAATTAGAAGGAGATTAGAGCTATCACAGGGTGAGGCCAGGTAGGAATTTTAAAACTAGGATGAAAATTTTAAAATTAAGAATTGCTTGACAGAAAATCAATATATGTCACCAGGCATAGTGGTGATAGGGAAATGGAACTAGCTGCAAGTTAAAACACAGCAGTGGTCTTGAATGACCTCAAGTTTATTGAAGGTAGTATGTGAGAGGTCAGGCAGGAGTGCATTGACATAGTCTGATTTAGATGTAATGTACAAACAGGGGTGTCAGTAGCAAATGAGCTGAGATGGGGCTGAAGCTGAGCGATTATTACAGATGTGGAAATGGGTAGTCTTAGTGATGGCACAACTACGTGTAGAAAACTCAATTCGGGACAGAAGTGACACCAAGGTTACTAACAGACTGTATCAATTTCAGATTGGATGACGAAGGAGGTGAAGGAAAGTGTTAAATTAAAAGCGAGTAGAGGGCGAGGAGAGGATTGGGAGAGGTTTAAATGTCAACAAAGATTGACAAAGTTGATAAAGAAGGGTAGGAGAAACTATGAAGCTGGGGCTAGCGCTTAATATAAAAAAGGATAGCAAGAGTTTTTATAAATATATAAAAAGGAAGAGACTGGCTAGGGTGAACATTGGACCCTTAGAGGATGAGAGGGGGGACTTAGTGGTAGGGGATGGGGAAATGGCTGAGGTCTTGAATAATTTTTTTTGTTTCGGTCTTCACGGAGGAAGACGTGAATAATTTGCCAGGTGTTAGAGATGGAAAGGTGGTAGGACTGGAGGGTCTCAATGACATTGTTGTTACTAGAGAGGCGGTGCTCGACAGACTGGAGGGACTGATTGTGGACAAGTCCCCAGGACCGGATGGAATGCATCCGAGGGTTCTGAAAGAAATGGCGGAGGTGATAGTGGATGCCTTGGTGGTTATTTTCCAGACGTCGCTGGATTCCGGGGAAGTACCGGAAGATTGGAAAGCGGCTAATGTTACGCCGTTGTTTAAGAAAGGTGCCAGGCAAAAGGCAGGGAATTAAAGGCCGGTTAGTTTAACGTCTGTTGTAGGTAAAATGTTAGAATCCGTCATCAAGGAGGAAATAGCGAGGCATCTTGAGGGGAATTGCTTGATAGAGCAGACGCAGCACGGTTTCGTTAAGGGGAAGTCGTGTCCGACGAATTTATTGGAGTTCTATGAGGATGTGTCTCGGGCGGTGGATAGAGGAGAGCCGGTGGATGTGGTCTTGATTTTCAGAAGGCGTTTGACAAGGTACCTCACAAGAGGTTATTGCAGAAGGTAAGGGGGCATGGAGTTGGGAGTAGGGTGTTAGCGTGGATAGAGGATTGGTTGTCAAATAGGAAGCAGAGAGTGGGGGTTAATGGGTGCTATTCAGATTGGTGGTTGGTGACTAGTGGAGTGCCCCAGGGGTCGGTGCTGGGGCCTCAGCTATTTACCATTTATATAGATGATCTGGAGGAGGGAACCGAGTGTATGGTGTCGAAATTTGCTGATGACACCAAGATTGGTGGAACGGCAAATTGTGCGGAGGGTGTGGAGAGTCTGCAGAAGGATCTAGATAGGCTGGGCGAATGGGCCAGGAAATGGCAAATGGAATTTAATGTTGGCAAGTGCGAGGTGGTCCACTTTGGTAGGAATAATGGTAGGAAGGACTGTTTCTTACGTGGCGAAAAACTGCAGCAGGTGACGGTGCAGAGGGACCTCGGGGTCCTTGTGCATGAGTCACAAAAACCCAGCCTGCAGGTGCAGCAGGTGGTCAGGAAGGCGAATGGGATGCTGGCCTTCATAGCGAGGGGGATTGAATATAAAAGTAGGGAGGTCTTGCTGCGGCTGTATAGGGCATTGGTGAGGCCGCAGCTGGAGTACTGTGTGCGGTTTTGGGCGCCGTACTTACGCAAGGATATTTTGGCCTTGGAGGGAGTGCAGAGGAGGTTTACTAGGCTGATGCCAGAGTTGAGGAGGTTGAGCTCTGAGGAGAGGCTGAATAAACTAGGCTTGTACTCGTTAGAGTTTAGAAGAATGAGGGGAGATCTCATTGAGACATATAAGATGATGAATGGGATGGATAGGATAGAGGTGGAGAGACTCTTCCTGCTCAGAAAGGACAGTAGGACTAGAGGGCACAGCGTCAAGATAAAGGGGGGGACGGTTTAGAACAGAGTTGAGGAGGAACTTCTTCACTCAAAGGGTGGTGAATCTCTGGAATTCTCTGCCTGTTGAGGTGGTGGAGGCTGCCTCGCCAAATATTTTTAAGACGCAGGTTGATGGGTTTTTGTTAGGTGATGGGATTAAGGGTTATGGGGAGAGGGCGGGAATGTGGAACTGAGCCACGACAGATCAGCCATGATCTTATTGAATGGCGGGGCAGACGCGAAGGGCTAGATGGCCTACTCCTGCTCCTATTTCTTATGTTCTAACATTGCCAGGAAGATGGATAGAGTCCATAGCTAGGAAGCGGATTTTGGACTGGGGACTGAAAATAATGGCTCAATCATCCCAGCATTGAATTGTAGGAAATTTCTGCTTGACCATTACTGGAAGTGAATAAGCAATCTGATAGTTCAACAACAGTGGAACATTTGAGAGAGATGGTGATGAGGTGGAGCTGCCCCATGGCAAAGTCACCTGAAAGCAGAGCATTAGTTTTCACAAGTACACTGATGACAGCAGATCTACCTTGCCATCACCTCTTTCAACACATCTACAAGAGGTAGAATAGTGAGGACGATGTAAAGTAGACTTTTTCCTTGAACTGGTTTTAGAATCACTTAAAATTGGCGATGCTAAAGAGACTATAATTAGGAGATTAGTGCTATCACAGGGTGAGGCCAGGTAGGAGGAGGCTGTTCAGCCCATCGAGTCTGCACCAACCGCAATCCCACCCAGGCCCTATTCCTGCAACCCCACACATTTTACCCTGCTAATCCACTGACGCTAATAGACAATTTAACATGGCCAATCAACCCAACCTAAGCCGCACATCTTTGAACTTTGGGAGGAAACACCCACAGACACAGGGAGAATGTGCAAACTCCCCACAGACAGTGATCCGAGGCTAGAATTGAACGTGGGACTCTGGCGTTGTGAGGCAGCAGTGCTAACCACTGTGCCATCATGCTGCCCCAGTTTTCTGCCACAGTCCCAGTTCAGGACTGTCTGCCTGCTCAGCCAGTTGTGGCACTGCCGAGCCACTCTTTAATGGACTTTGAAGTCCCCCATGTTTCTGCCCTCGGTGATTCTTTCAAGTCTTGTTTGACAACGATTTGGTACAAATACTTCAGTTGAGGAGGGTAATATTTGGTAATTATTGGTAAGTCATGAGGCTTTATCGGTTCTAGAATCAATGGTGAAGCCTTCCAGAGCAATTCTTTTTGGACTGTATACTGTACTGACACCTTTTTGCCAATTTCCCTCACTGTGCAGCTTCAAGTCATGTTCAGCTTGTAGCCAGGCTTCAGTAACTACACATGCTACTCTTCCTTCTATTCTACGTGTTTTATTTCTTATACTGCCTGTATTTTTGAACAGAGCTCTTATTTTGGTAACTTTCCATCAACTATATGCCTTGGTGTTTTTACCTAATTTCTTTTTCTATAGTGCTCTATCCATTATTATCCCAGTAGTTAACACTTATTTCTCATCACTCCTTAATTTCTAATGGCTTTTATTATAGCCTTTTCTATTCCCAGGATATTTGTTACCTTGTCACTTAGGCTGGGATTTTCCACTCCTGTTCGTGTTGGATAGAGTGATTAAATTTTTAATAAAAAATCAAATATTCAAACTGATATTGAGAGTACTAGCCAGTGGTAACATCTAATATCATTTCTGTAGGCAGGTTTCCTATAAAGATCCTGCTGTATATGACTCTTTTGAACTTGCATATTATCATTTGAGGTCTATTAATATTCAAACTAGTACTCTATAATGTTATCAAAATTTGGTCATATTTATATGTAATTCTAATGTATGTTTCCAAATAGCTTGAAGAAGTAATGGAAAAGGAGACATACAAGAATGCTAAACTAATTTTGGAGAGATTTGATCCAGAATCTAAGAAGGCTAAGGTAAGTGTTTAAAGCTGAAAGGATACATATTTGTCTTTGTTGTTTGTGTGAAAATCTTTTGCTTTGACAATTTTTCATTTGGTTAATTTGTTAGTTAAAACACAATTAAACATCTGAGTATATATTAAGAATTAACTATGATAGAATTCAACAGGTTTGGAAAGCTTGAAGTTGCCGCATGAATTTTATTACTATTATTTAGGAATTGTCTGTTTCCATTGGGCAAAAATGGGCTAAACCAATTATTTTACATTAAGCTTTTACTTCAAAGATGTTTGCACAAAATCGATCATGTTTTCTAAAAGCCAGCAAAGGATAACAAAATATTTTGTAGAAGGAGAAAAGAGAATGAGAGTAAACTAGCAAGAAATGTAAAAAAAAAGTTTGTATGACTTACTCCAACGATGTGGAAAGGAAGTGAGCAGTGAAAGTAAATGTTCCTGGAAAGGCTAAAGTAGGAAAAATACTGGTCCAAATTTTCCAATAAGGGGAGAGGTCTGTGATTCAACTTGCTCGCTTATGAACCTTTAGATTCTGAGGAAATAATAATTTGCACACGTCCACAGTACATTGCGGAAAGTTTAAATTTCCGATTGCTGGTTTTACCCTGCCCAGGCTGCTCCATGTCTGCTATGACAGTGGGATCAAATGACCAAAACCACAGAGACCTGGTCTGTTTGCCCTGTACTTACCATATACTTAAGAGTTTTTTATAACAGATGCAAAGCCAGCTCAACAGCATAATTCATAAATGAGCTGGAGCGTCAAAATATTCCAGCACCCACAGCAGTCGGTAGACTGCTGTTCTTCTCTGCTGGAACCATCACCTGAAGGTACAAAAGCTGTAGCGTGAAGTTGTAAATGAACAAATTAAATCACAGTCAGCATTGAGCACTCTGATGCTGATTATATAATCTGGGCCAATGGGGAACAAGTAAATGGTAGAGATGTTAGGTGAATTCTTTTTGTCTCCCTTCACAGCAGAAGATTCAAAAATCAGGCCAGAAGTAGTGGTGAACCAAAGGTTTAGTAAGAGTGAAAAACTAAAATAACAGATTTTGCGAAAGAAAGTAATTAATGAGCTTAAAAGCTGACAAATTGCCTGGGCCTGCTAGTGGCCATCCTAGGATTCTGAAATATATGGCTATAGTGGTTGTACTTGTGTTCTTCCAGAGTTACCAGCTTGTGGAACTCCAGGTCAGTTAGTCTGACATCAGTCATAGGGAAATTGCTGGAATCTATTAATAAGGAAGTGGTGACAAGGCATTTAGGAAATCATAATATTGCTAGGCAGACTCAACATAGTTTTCAAAAGGAAAATCCTGTTTAACAAATCCATCACAGCTTTTGAGAATGTAACTAGCAGCATAGATTAAAGGGTAGCTGTGGGTGTATTATATTTGGTATTTCAAAGAACATTTGGTAAGATACCACACAAGTTTGTTACAAGGCTCATGGGGATGGGCGCAAGATATTTCCATAAATATAGAATTGATTGAAGGACAGAAGACAAGCAGGAATAAATGGGTATTTTCGGATGGTGGGATGCTTCAAGGATCATTACTGGGGTCTCAGCGATCTCCATTCAATGTTAATAACTTTGTACGTAGGAACTGAATGTAATGTATTCAAGTTTACCGACGTCAATCTGGATGGGAAACTAAGCTGTGAAGAGGGCACAAACAGTTTGCATATAGAAACATAGAAGATAGGAGCAGGAGGAGGCCATTTGGCTCTTTGAACCTGCTCCACCATTCATCACGATCATGACTGATCGTCCAACTCAATATCTAATCCTGCTTTCTCCCCATAACCTTTGATCGCATTCATCCGAAGTGCTATATCTAGCAGTCTCTTGAGTACAGTCAATGTTTTGGCATCAAATACTTCCTGTGGTAATGAATTCCACAGATTCACCACTCTTTGGGATTGAGTTTAGGAGTCGGGAGATAATGCTGCAGCTTTGAGACCCTTGTCAGACCCCACTTGGAGTACTGTGCTCAGCTCTGGTCACCTCATTACAGGAGGGATGTGGAAGCTATTGAAAGGGTGCAGAGGAGATTTCCAAGGATGTTGCGTGGATTGGGTGGCATGCCTTATGAGGATAGGTTGAGGGAGCTCAGTCTTTTTTCCTTGGAGAGACGAAGGATGAGAGGTGTATAAGATGTTGAGAGCTATTGATCGGGTGGATTTTCAGAGGCTTTTTCCCAGGGCTGAAATGGTTGCTACGAGAGGACTCAGGTTTAAGGTGACGGGGAATAGGTACGGAGGGGATGTCAGGGGTAAGTTTTTCACTGAGAGGGTGGTGGGTGAGCGGAATCGGCTGCTGTCAGTGGTGGTGGAGACAAATTCGATAGGGCTTTTTAAGCGATTTCTGGATGAATACATGGGACTTAACTGGATTGAATGTTATAGGTAAGCCTAGTAGGTAGCGATATGATCGGCGCAACTTGTGGACTGAAGGGCCTGTTTGTGCTGTAGTTTTTATGTGTTTTATGTTCTTTTCTAAATGTCTCCTCACCTCCATCCTAATTGGTCTACGCAGTATACTCAGACTGTGACCCCCGGTTCTGGACTCTCCCACCATCAGGAACATCCTCCCTGCGTCTACCCTGTGTAGCCATAGAACACCACAGCACAGAAACAGGCCTTTTGGCCCTTCTTGGCTGCTCTGAACCAGTTTTCTGCCTAGTCCCACTGACCTGCACCTGGACCATATCCTTCCACACCCCTCTCATCCACGTACCTGTCCAAGTTTTTCTTAAATGTTAAAAGTGAGCCCGCATTTACCACTTCATCTGGCAGCTCATTCCACATTCCTGCCACTCTGTGTGAAGAAGCCCCCCCCCTAATATTCCCTTTAAACTTTTCCCCCTGCACCCTTAACCCATGTCCTCTAGTTTTTTTCTCCCCTAGCCTCAGTGGAAAAAGCCTGCTTGCATTCACTCTATACCCATCATAATTTTATACACCTCTATCAAATCTCCCCTAATTCTTCTATGCTCCAGGGAATAAAGCCCTAACCTGATGAGTACCTGATGAAAGAGCGGTGCTCCAAAAGCTTGTGCTGCCAAATAAACCTTTTGGACTTTAACCTGGTGTCCTGAGACTACTTACTGTGCCTACCCAGTCCAACACCAGCAACGCTACATCAGGAATAACGTACCCTTGCTGCCGTTGAACTGGGCTTTGAAATCACATGTGCAATGCTGTGCATTTCGTCATGTCAAAAGAAGGCTAGAGGGGTGTGATGAAGGTCTGTTAGAATGGTTTCAGGGATGACAGAGTTGCCATATAAGGAGAGATTGAGTAGCGTTGTCATATGCTGTCTGGAATTTAGAAGAATAAGAGGTGATCTCAGTGAAGTTTGTAAAATTCTGAGAGAAATGAAAGCAGAAAATGCTGGATAAACGTAGCAGATCTGAGAGCATTTGTGGGGAGAGAGAAAGAATCCAAGCAAGAGCATGAAGCAGCATTAATGTCCTTAAGAAATGTTCCACATAGCCACAAAAAGCCAGGTATAACTGGGGCCCACAGCCACACCTTTTATTTGCAGCAAGTGAGTTAAGTTAAAGGAACAGTTGTTGAGTTTGCAGGTACCATTGCCCATCCAGAATCCTCCACCTTCCTGTCCCTCTGACCCCACTCCTCTTCCACACCTAGCCCTTGCCGTGCATTCACTAAACCCTCTGATCTTCTTGTCTCTGAAGTTGAATGTTGTTTTCAGCAAAGCACTCAGCTTCGTTATTTAAGTGCTCTCAATGAATTTTGGGCTGGTTGCCTTTGTCTCTGTGCTAACTTCTTTGGGCAAGAGTCTTCACCCAGAGAATTGTGAATCTTTAAAATTTTCTACTCCAGTGAGCTGTGGATGCTCAAGTCATTGAGAATATTCATGGCTGAGATCGATAGTTTTGTACTCTGAGGGAACTGAGGGATTTGGGAATCGTGCAGGAAAGGAGAGTTGATGTAAAAGACCAGCCATGATCTTATTGATTTAGCTGAGCAGCCTCAGGGCCAGAGGTTTCTATGTGCTTATACACATATATCTATTATACTTCTTTAAATCCACCTAGTCACTTCAGAACTCTCATTAAACATGTTGTGTACAACTTGCCTTTAACAAATCTATACTGACTGTCCTTCATTAACTGTTTTAAATGCTCAATAATTTTCTTTTGAATTAGATTGTAAAAGTTTACCCACAACTGAGCAATTGCTGTATTGTTATTCTTCTCTGATTTCTTGAATACAGTGGTTAGATTGGCTACTTTCCAGTTCCATAACACAATGTGCATGTTCAAGTAGTGTTTAGCAAATTCTGACCAAAGCTTCAGCTTTATCCCTCTGGCTCCTTTCATTAGCCTTTAAAGTAGTTACCAAAAGGCTCACTGACTGACCTTCCTTTATTCTGGCCCCTTGTAATGTTGTTTCTTTTTCTGCAATGATGTCTAGTAATAGTTGCATAACTTCCTATAGCAGTGTTTCCCAATCTTTATCAGAGACAGAATCCTCTGTCCTCCCAAGAGTATTGACAGAACACTTGAGAAACATTCCTATTATGTTGAAGAGTTAAACAACAAAAAATTGTTTTTATGCAATAGGTACAAATGTACAAACACAAATGTATGGCAGTTTTTTTCTATTTTACATATGTAGACCTTAATTAAAATTTAAAAAGTTTCTTCAGCAAAATATTTAAGTCATTGCCTTTTCTAGCATGTTTAATGCACGTAACTATAATAGAATCTTAAGAGTTGCAGAGCACAGAAAAGGCCCTTTGCCCCACCAAGTCTGCCTTGGACCAATCCTGGTAAACCCCCAATGTACTTTCTTCAAAGCCATCTCCTCCGTGAGGGAGAATCAAGACAGTTACGAATGTATACAGCTACATTTGCAAGTCTGATTTAGACAGGCTAAAACAATATAAACATTGTGTCCTCGCCCTGCTCCCGGTCAGGGCCCTGCCCGCCCCTCATTCCTGCCAGGAACCTTCAAAAACTTCTTTTCTCACCAATTCCTGCTGGTCCAATTGTGCATTGGTTTCTCACTCCGTTAGCTGCTGGTAAGCTCATCAGTACGCTTAATAATAGCAGCCAGTGCAGGGAGAAATCAGCCTCTGGTTAGACAAGCAGCTTTATATCATATTTCAAATGTGCATTAGTTGAATGAATTGAACACTGCAAGTTGGACAAAACTGACCAACTCTTATACTCCACCCACAGTATCATTGAACCCCATAATATATCAGGCAGAATCCCAGGGTTCTGCGGAACTGTTTGAGAAACACTCAATACTATATCTGCATTTCTACTTCAAAGCAGTTAGTTAAAATGTTTAACATGCCTTAATTTTCTGCCGTCAGAGTCAATGCTGACAATCCTATCTTCATGACCATTTCTCCCATTTTTTTTAATGTTTGTAAAAGCCTTTTCGATTAACTGATAGTCTTTTTCATTTTTAAGTAGCCCTTTTGGGTTGTGACTTTCCTGTTACAGTTTCTGTATTCCTCACAATTTTCTTTAGAACTAAGTTTAACACCTACCTCATGTTTAAGTTTCTGTTCAGTTTTATTCAAATTATCCACAGACTTTGGTTGTTTGATTCATCTTTTCACATTTAGTGAAATGTATTTTATTTTTTACGATATCCATCCAATTTAACCATTTCCACTGCTGGTCTTTTGATCTGCCTGATAATTTTGCTGCCCAGTTAGTTTTGGCCAGATCCTTGCTTATCTAGCTTTTACCAGTCTAGCGACCTTTATTTAAACACTTCATTGTCCTTTTTTATTCTTGTGTTCAGCTGTTGTGTGGTCACTACTTTCTCGCTATTCTACTTTTAAAATCAGTTATTTGCCCAAAATTACTTCTTGTAATTAAATCTAACAATGTTTGTTTCTTGTTGGTCTAAAAATATATTGAGCTAGAAATCAGTCCTTAGTACAGGGTGTCTCCCACTTGAACATGGGCATTACCTTTATTTCAGTTTTTGTGATAGTTAGTCATTCTGTGTTTTTGATCATGGGAGCAAGAGTAGGCTGTTTAACCCCTTGAGCCTGTTCTACCATTCAATTAGATCATGGCTGATGTACGACCTAACTCCATTTATGCATCTTTGCAGCATATCCCTGAATATCTTTTGGCTAACAAAAATCTATCAATCTCCATTTTAAATTTAGTGATTTATCATGCATAAGTTGCCTTTTCTTAAAAGAGCGTTTCAGACTTCTCCCAGTTTTGTGTAGAGTTTTTCCTAATTTCACTCCTGAAAGGCCTGGTTCTACTTTTTAGACCTCCTAGACTCCCCAACCAGCAAACATATTTTCTCTCTATCTACTCTCTGTTCTTCTTGGTTGTTCTTGCAAATCTCTCTTATCTGCACTGCTGGGGATTTGTAACATACATTAGAATTGTAACATTTCACTTTTTAATTCTGACCACAATCTGAAGAACATTATATCCCGGTGCATTGAAATTTTTTCTCTCTCCACCTGTTTTAAGTTTTTTTGTTCAGATCTTAGTCTTATTGGAGCAATAATATATACAGTAGCAAGTCATAGTTCTTAATGCTTCCAAGCCTTTACATTTTTTTTAATGTTTTCTGCATTTACATTCATACCGCTCAATCCTGATTCCAGTGATTTGGAGCATTGACCTTTATTGTTTCCTGATTTTTCTGCTTTAATACTGATCTTCTTTGTTCCTTTCTGCAGCTGTGTTTTTCCCTTTTTTTTGTTAATATTGGTATCTCTCTGCTGTACCCCTTTGTTAGTTGTTACCCTGCCAGCTTGTGCTGCCTTTCACCTTTCTTTCCTGTCCTTTGTCTTCAGTGCTCTTGAAAGTTTTTATTTCACTTTGTTCGGTGTATGGATTTTAATCCAATCAGCTGCACTATTTACTCTTAAACTGATACATGTTCAGTTTAAGTGAAAGCACCCCATCCATACTGCTGCTTCCTTCAAAAATGGTCTTGTCAAAGAAATCCTTTGCCATCGTTCAAACTATGATTTTGCTTACCTTATCTGTTTCTCCCAATCTGGTACAGTTTATAACTACAATGCTGGAGTCTTTGTGCCAGAATTTATTTCCAAGTTTTCTATGCTTTTTGCGTTCATTTTTATGGTATGGACATTGATGGCAGTGCTGCCATTTATTGCCTTGTCTTCTTCCTGACCTGCAGCAATCCTTCTGTGTTATGTCGTGAAGTTATTCCTACAACGCTGTTGGGTATGGAGGTCCAGGATTTTGACCCTGTGAAAATGAAATAACAACAATAACTGCTCAAATAGGGACAGATAGGAACTTTGAGGTGTTGAGGTTCCCATGCACTTGCTGCTTTTGTCTTGTGAAGACTGAGTTTGGAAGGTGGTGACTTGCTACTGTGCATCCTGCGAAGTCTACAGTGTAGACAGTCTATCTTGCAACTAAAGTACAGAAGTCATGGAGGAAGTGGGTTTGTAAAGTGGTGGATGAAGTAACAATCAAGTGGACTGCTTTGTTTTGGGTGGTGTCAAATTTTGTAAGTTTGTTACATATGTATTTATTGAGAGAAGTGGAGAATGTTTTGTAACTCATAGATGGTCAGGAGGTCAACTATTTGCCACAGAATACTAAATCTGTAGCCAATACGGCATGTATGCAGCTGGTCCAGTTGAGTTTTTACCAATGATGATCTGCAGGAAGTTGATGGTGAGGTATTAGAACATAAGAACATAAGAAATAGGAGCAGGAGTAGACCATCTAGCCCTTCGAGCCTGCCCCGCCATTCAATAAGATCATGGCTGATCTGTCGTGGCTCAGTTCCACATTCCCGCCCTCTCCCCATAACCCTTAATCCCCTCTCTTATCAAAAACCCATCAAACCGCGTCTTAAAAATATTTAGCAAGGTAGCCTCCACCACTTCAACGGGCAGAGAATTCCAGAGATTCACCACCCTTTGAGTGAAGAAGTTCCTCCTCAACTCCGTTCTAAACCGCCCCCCCCCCCTTTATCTTGAGGCTGTGCCCCTTAGTCCTACTATCCTTTCTGAGCGGGAAGAGTCTTTCCACCTCTATCCTATCCATCCCATTCGTCATCTTATACGTCTCAATGAGATCTCCCCTCATTCTTCTAAACTCTAACGAGTACAAGCCTAATTTATTCAGCTTCTCCTCATAGCTCAACCCCCTGAACTCTGGTATCAGCCTAGTAAACCTCCTCTGCACTCCCTCCAAGGCCAAAATATCCTTGCGTAAGTACGGCGCCCAAAACTGCACACAGTACTCCAGCTGCGGCCTCACCAATGCCCTATACAGCCGCAGCAAGACCTCCCTACTTTTATATTCAATCCCCCTCACTATGAAGGCCAGCATCCCATTCGCCTTCCTGACCACCTGCTGCACCTGCAGGCTGGGTTTTTGCGACTCATGCACAAGGACCCCGAGGTCCCTCTGCACCGACGCCTGCTGCAGTTTTTCGCCACGTAAGTAATAATCCGTCCTACCAAAGTGGACCACCTCGCACTTGCCAACATTAAATTACATTTGCCATTTCCTGGCCCATTTGCCCAGCCTATCTAGATCCTTCTGTAAACTCTCCACACCCTCCGCACAATTTGCCGTTCCACCAATTTTGGTGTCATCAGCAAATTTCGACACCCTACACTCGGTTCCCTCCTCCAGATCATCTATATAAATGGTAAATAGCTGAGGCCCCAGCACCGACCCCTGGGGCACTCCACTAGTCACCATCTGCCAATCCGAATAGCACCCATTGACCCCCACTCTCTGCCTCCTATTTGACAACCAATCCTCTATCCACACAAACATCCTACCCCCAATTCCATGTCCCCTGACCTTCTGCAATAACCTCTTGTGAGGTACCTTGTCAAACGCCTTCTGAAAATCAAGAAAGGTAATGGTAACATCAAAGGATGAGGTTAGGTGTTCTTTTGTTACAGATGATTGTTGCTTGACGTGTGAAGAGTATTTTGTTTGCCATAAGTCAACCCAAGCCAGAATTTTGTCCAGGCGTTACATGTGGGAATGGACTGCTTCGTTGTCTGAGGAATCATGAATGAAGCCAAACGTTCTGTGTAGAGACCTCAACCAGAGATCGCCATCAAGGAAGCAGTTGAAGATGCTTAGATCTAGGTTGCTGACCTAAGGAACTCCTGTAGCAATGTCTTGGGGCTGTGATAAGTAACCACTGACAAACCCACCCGACCAGTGCTCTGTACTGCTACACTCGGTCAAATGTTCCTTGTTGCCAAAAACTATAACTTTTACCTCACCTCAGGAATTCAGCTTTTGTGTTCTTGTTTGTGCAAGGCAGTAATGAGACCTGGAGTTGTGATTCTGGTAATGGTAATTGCCACTTAATTTTTTTTTTGCTGCTTTGCTGATATTGCAAGGACTGATTGTCAGTCATTTATGGGTTGGATTTTTCCAGCTTTTTGGTAATTGCTTCAGTAATTTTCCACATTTTCTGGTAAATACCAGTGCTGCAATTGTACTGGAAGTGTTGCTGGTATTAGAGTGCAGATCTTTAGAAGCATAGGTTGGATGTTGTCTGAGCCAGTAGCCTTTGTGCCCAGTGCACTCAGCCATTTCTTTTATTTATGAAGTGAATTAGATTGCTCGAAAAACTAGCATCTGTGAAGATAAGAACCTTGGGAGGAGGCCAAAAAGGATCATTCACTCAACAATTCTGGCTGAAGATGGTTTCAAATGCATCAGCCTTGTCTTTTGCACTCGTGCTGGGCTCTGATATCATCAGATGCTAATGGAGCCTCCCCCTTATGTTAATTGTCTCGCACTATTAGCAACTGGTTGTGGCTGGCTGGACTGTGGAACTTTGACTTGATCGTTGGTCGTTGGAATGCTTAGCTTTGTCTATGGTAGGTACATCATTGGGTTCATTTTGTGATATGCTTGGTGCTACTCATGGCCTTCTTTATATACACCTTAGTGGACCAGGATTGGTCATCTAGTTTGGTGATGGAGAAGTGAGGAATAGGCTAGATCATGGTTATATGTTGTCTTGGTTGACTGTTGCTGCTGACCTGCTGACCTACTGTCTTAGATCTAGATTTTGAGCAGCTAAATCTGTTCTCTTAAACTATCTGGCTTAGTGATAGTGCCACATGACCGAATAGATGATGTCTTCATTGTGAAGACATGACTTAGTCTTCACATGGACTGTGTGGTGGTCACTCCTGCCAATACCACCATGGATAGTTGCAACTGTGACACATGGATTGTTGAGAAAAGGTCAAGCAATTTATTCCCTCGTGGTCTCACTAACTGCCACAAGCCCAACCTTGTTGCCATGTCTTCCAGCATTCAGCCAGCTTGTAGAGGATACTATCAAGCCACTATTGTTGATAGACAATGACACCTGAGGCATATTCCATGTCCTTGCTTTGTGCAAATTGTGTTCAACAAAGAAGAGTCCTGATTCCTGAACTTGATAGGTTGGATATCGTGAGTCTGTAGTAATCAGCAAGAGATCCGCTTGCCTATACTTTACCTCAAGTCATGAGACTTCACAGGGTAAATGCTGGGGACTCCGAGGGCTACTCCCAGCTGACAGCATATCACTCTGTCCACCATGTCTGTTGGGTCAGGGTGTACCCAGGGATGGTGATTTTAAAAAAGTTGTCTGAAATATTAGCTGATGTGAATGATTCTATGAATATGGCCGTGTTTATGCTGTATTCTTCAGTATTCTTTGGAACAGGTATCCCAGTGTTGATGCCATTCACCAAATATTCATGGGGAAGACTTTTTGTTTAGTTTTCCAGTAATCTTTTATTCACCGGTGCCATTGCTTTGCTGCTGCCTATCCTTCCTATTATCATTGCTTTCTAGGTATCAAGAATATTATGTCTATCGGACAGTTCTGGAAGTTTGAGAGTTTCTTACCCATTCATTTTCAGCTCCATTTCTTCTTGTTCATTCTCTTGATTGAAGTATGGTTGGACTAAGATACGAGCTAAGATAAAGAAGCATTTTAAAAACACTTAAAATGTGTTTTTTTATCTTACTGAAAAAAGTTGACATTTATAATATATAGAATTAGCTTCTCATGACATTTCATGTTCAGTAGTTCTGAAGTAGTATGCCATTTAAAAACCATGTTAACACCTCATGCAACAAGCTGTCACTTTCAAGGATTTTACAGCAAGACTAACAGCTTGAGTGATTCCTTTCTATTTGATTGGTATGGCATTTATTGCAATATGGGGGGGGATGCCTCAAAATTGGTAAGGCAACAAGGAAGATCAAAAAAGAGTTGGGTAATGACAATCTTGATCAATTTATGCCTTAACCTCAAAAGGATCTGTAATAGATCTATTGTTAAAGTTCACCACTCGCATATTATCATGAAGCAGGTAAAGGATTGTAACGAATTTTGGCGGGCACCCATACTTCAGATTCTTCCAGAGTGCCTCACAATTTAGTGTCAAATGCCTTTGTCAAGTTAAAGAACGCTATGTAGAGAGGTTGATGTTGTTCATGACTCAACCTTAGTCATTGAACTCTGATATGGTAATGATGTTGCCGTAAAGGTTGTGTTGGAAAGCCCTTCATCAGAAAGCTCCAAATGTACATGGCCCAACCCTATTGAATTGGGATTCCTGATGAGTACCTGTAATGCGTGAAACACTTCCAGTACCGTGGAAGTTCTCTTTCAAGGCATGCTGACATTGAGAAAGAAATCCAGCATCACATGACATCTGCAAATTTTGGCCATCTGAAGGATGATTGAAAATCAGTGCTTCAAAACTGAAACCAAGCTTATGGTCTACTATGTGCTCATGATCCCTTCCTTACACTATAGTGCTGAAACAATGACAACATACATGAGGCATCTTCAAGCACTGGAGACATACAATCAACACTGCCTGTGGAACATTGTACACTGATATTGATGAGTTTGTCTTTTTGTTTAATGTGCACTGAGGTAACATTCATCCGTCATCAGATTTGTCAAATAGTTTGGATGACAGATACCAGGCTCCAGAAGCAGGTTATTTTCTTTTAGCACAGTCCAAGCAATTGGACCAGATGGGAGCAAGGAATTGCTAAAAGCCAACATCAAGAAATGCAATTTTAGTATCAGCTTCTGGGAGACCATCCTTTTGAATTAAATGAAATGGCGAGAGTCTGGGGAAAGGATCTCAGCATTTTGCAACCTAACAATAATGCAATAGAGGAAGAGCAAAAGCAGTGAAAAGAATACGCCATAACTCAAACCTATAATGCATGACAACAAATGCCATACATGCCAAAGTGTGTAGATTCCAAATTGGCTTCATCAGCCATCGGGAAGGCATTCCAGACAATAATAACAAGTTGATCCGCTGATGTTGAAGGAATGGTGAAATGTGACCTGGAGGAGAAGATATTCCAATGGCATTGCTTTTGTGCCCTTTCTTTTGGTTCTAGTAAGAGAGGGAGGTACTATTTAACTAAACTGAATGAGGTGCTGCAACTTATCCTTCAGACTTGAACGACTTTCAACGCCCTAATAGACTGAGATATGGCAGGGAGGGGAATGGCCATGTCTGTTAGCAGGGGAACTAAGTAGTCATGGATGATGAGTTTTCTGAATTATTGTGTTCCATTCAGGCTGGCATGGTCGTCTTCATTATTAGGGGTATGTAGTGGATCTAAACCCCAGAAAAGTCAGCAAACGGCCCTGGTCCTGAGGAATTCCTGCAGTGATGAGGCTGGAGGACAGCCACAATCATCATCCTTTGCATCTGACATGATTTCAGCTACTGATGGTTTTTCTCTTGAACCTGGTTGACATTGTGATTTTTGATGCTGTATTTGTTGATTGCTGTGTCTATGGCAGTTATAGAGTCGTATAGTTTTACAGCATGGAAACAGCCCCTTTTGGCCCAACTTGTTCATGCTCCTTTTTTTTAAACCCCTAAGCTAATCCCAATTGCCCACATTTGGCCCATATCCCTCTATACCTATCTTACCCATATAACTGTCTAAATGCTTTTTAAAAAACAAAATTGTGCCTGCCTGTACTGCTACCTCTGGCAGCTTGTTCCAGACACTCTGGCATTCGGCTCTCATATTCATATTTTAAGCTCTGGGATTCAGTGATGCTGGTGGAAGCCAAGCTGATCAGCAGTAGACCTGTTATCTCCTGATGGCTCCATTGATGACTCCTTGCATCATTGAGCAGATGGTGGATTTGTAATTGGCCAGGCCAGATTTATCTCCTTTTCTGTGTGAATAGGCTGTAACTGAGTGATCCTCAACATCCAGTTTTATAGCTGAAATGCAACAGCTTCAGTAAGGGAGCAGATGAGTAGCACCACAGCTAGGATTTTGTCAGGGCCTTTAATCTTTGCTCAGTCTGATGCACTTAGCTGCTGCTTAATATTATTTTGAGTAAACCAAAATGCCTCGAGACACACCTCTGTATTGATGGGAATCTCCAGATGAGCTTGAGTGAGATTAACCTCTTTAGCTGACATTTGCAAATTCTTTAGTCTTTCCACTTTTTGCTCACATGCTGGGGTCCACCATGGTTGAAGATGGGAATGTTCACCCACCATCATTCCTGACTGGATATGGTAGGGTTAGACCTTTTGCTCTAATCAGTTAACTATGGTGTTGCTTAGCTCTTGCCCTGATAAACATGCAGGTAACAGTTAATTCATAACTCATGCTAAGGTATGCCTGTTACTGTTCCTGGCGCTTGAAGTTGAGTTATGGTTGGTTACTTAGCTTGATGGGGACCAAGGAATGAGGAAGATGTTTGACCATAAGGTTATAAATCCTGATGATGAACCATAGCACATTATGGGTGGAATGCTGGATCTATTCCTAGCCTGTCCAATATTGTTATCATGGTAGTGATAAACAATATGAACTGTTCATGCACTGGAGATAAGGCACCTACAGTGATTGCTTCAAGCCTGATGTGTCCACAATAAGTGTGAGCACACCTATTTCAAACTATTGATTGGCTGGTTTTTGGGGTAGTTCTTCCAAATTGGCATTAGTCCTAAGGTATTGGTGAGAAGGGTTTTACAGAGTTTACCAGGCTGAGATTGTCTTAGTCACCCTAAAGGTATAAATGGACTGTTAATAGATCTGTCTGATTTTCTCTATTGAATTTTGCAGTGGATGCAATTAACTGGGTGATTTGTTAGTTGATTTCAAAGATACTGAGCTATTCCTACAGCAGAGGATTGGAGTCAAATTCAAGCATCAGTTGGGATGATAGGCTCCCTGCCTTGGATAGGAAGAACATGAATATACTAATTGGGTTTCAATGACTTTTCTTGTGCTAGCCTACAGATTATTGGTATTATTAAATTCACTTCCCTAAATGACATTGATATTTGAATTCATGATCTCGGAGTTGTTTGTGCAGCCATTACGCTACTGTACTGGGAAAAGCCTCTTCTTTTTATTATTTTTCACTTTTCAGTCAAATGATTCATATTGACTGCTAATGTAAGCATTTTTACATCCTACAGTTTATAATTGTCACGAGGCAAAAGTAACCTGTTAATTCCATTTAATCGATTGTGGTTTTAAAAGTGATGAAAAGTGGTTACTGATTTGAAACTGTGGGCCCGATTCTCCCATTGTGTCCCGCCACTTTTCTGTCCAGTCGGGAGATGCGCGTGTTGGCAATTTTGGTTCCCCGCGAGTGTTTGCGACCCATGCACGTCTCCCAACTGCCAGGAACAAAGAAAGTTACAGCAAAGGAACAGACCCTTCAGCCCTTCAAGGCTGTACTGACCATACTGCCTGACTGAACTAAAACCCCCTACTCTTCCAGGGATCATATCCCTCTATTCCCATCCCATTCATATATTTCTCAAGATGCTCCTTAAAAGTCACTACTGTATCTGTTCCACTACCTGCCCTGGCAACGAGTTCCAGGTACCCACTACTCTGTAAAAAAAAAAATCTGCCCGGTACATCTCCTTTAAACCTTGCCCCTTGCACCTTAAACCTGTGCCCCCATGTAATCGACTCTTCCACCCTGGGAAAAACTTCTAACAATCCACTCTGTCCATGCATCTCATAATCTTGTAGACTTCCATCAGGCCGCCCCTCAACCTCTGTCGTTCCAGTGAGAACAAACCAAGTTTCTCCAATCTCTCCTCATAGCTAATGCCCTCCACACCAGGCAACACATTGGTAAATCTTTTCTCTACCTTCTCCAATGCCTCCACATCCTTCTGGTAGCGTGGCAACCGGAATCGAACACTATATTCCAAGTGCGGCCTAATTAAGATTCTATAAATTTGCAACATGACTTGCCAATTTTTAAACTCAGTGCCCCGGCCGATGAAGGCAAACATGCCATCTGCCTTCTTGATTACCTTCTCCACCTGCATTGCCACTTCCAGTGACATTATGTACCTGTACACCCAGATCCCTTTGCCTATCAATACACGCACAGAAAACTGGCGGGAAGTGAGGTAAGTCATTTGAAAATGTTTTACATATATTTTAAATGTGATTATCAGGCCCAGCATGGAACTTGCCAGGTCCAATAGCATCTCCCAACCCGCCAGGAGTACCCTGCTACAGCAGGGCAGAGTAGCTCCCCACCTTGGGGGAACTAGTGGGAGACCCTGCCGGAGTGAAGGGGGGGCCTCCAGGGGATCAGGCTGCAGGGCGGTGGTGCCCTTGGGCATTGGCACACTGGCAGTGCTTGTGTGTCCCCTGGCACTGTCTGGGCAGTACCAAGGAGGCGGGGCCTATTGTGGGCTGGGCCTAGGGGCAATGGGTAGGGGGTCCTGCTGCCACTCTGCATGGGGATTGGTCTGGCCTGGAGGGAGGCCAGCGATTGGGACACAGGTGGGGGTGAGTGTGATGGCTAGAGGGGCACACTGCGGGCATCGTGGGCTGGCCAGCAAATGGGGAGACAGCCAGGTCGGGAGTTTGCGCAGTGTTCTAGAGCTGTTAGACTCCGACATGAATAGCTCCCGCTCTCCGGGTTTTTAATGGTATTCACGATTCTGACCTCTGCAGTGCACAGTGGGTGGAGATTCAGGTCTGAAGTCATGATCTAGAACAGTTTTCCCACCAATTCAGCACTTTTGGGAGAATTGCCCACTGTAGTACAAAAATAGTAATTGATCAGAATATCTATATAAACAGCAATCCACATACTTTGAACGGTTTTGAATTAGCTAAAATTAAGTTCAGAAGCTAGCTGTATTTTAGTGGACTTCAGCCTAAACTTGCCTAACCAATGCAGAGCAGTAGTCAACATAATGTTGAGCTAAATAGCCAAACAGTAAAATAAAATAATATATGCAAGGAATGCAAGTCACAATAGCTTCATTGCAGTGTTAATGTAAGTATACTTGTGACACTAATAAAATAAACTCAATGTACAGTTCTTTAGTCTGACTTCATCTTGATTGCAGTATCCAGTTCTAGTCAGGTGTGTATACATATATATGTGTGTATGTATGTATGTGCGCGCGCGCGTGTGTGTGTACATATTTGTATCAAAAATGACCAAAATGAAATTAAGGTAGCCTCGAAAGGAAAATTGAGAGTATTATTGATGTAGCATTGCATAGCTATAAACCAGTAAAGGGGATTGGCATCCAGTTTAGTTTTCATGAACCAACCTAAGACTCTTCAAAAAAATACTGTTTGCTGCAGGATACAGAATAACAGTTGCATTTCTGTGTCACGTTATTAAATGTGTTAAGATGTTTAACACCTTAACACACTGAATTACTATTGAAGTGCAGTAACTATTGCAATATATTAAATGCAGCAGCCATTGTGTGCCAGCAGCATTTCAAACAGCGGTCAGATGGATGACTTGTTTTCTCTTTATGTTAGGAGTTAAGAAAGCAATACTAATAAATGGTTCCACAATCTTTTATTTCAAGTGGACATTACTATGTAATTTGGATCAATATATATGGTTAAGTCAGCATGAGAATGCTTTTATCTATGCTTCATCGTATAATCTATTCACTTTAAATATCTGATTTCTGTTTTGCCAGATAATGTCACGATTAAAATTGGGGGTGATTCTCCCATCCTATGTGCGGCAGGTCGGGAGATTTCAGCGGGGCTGGTTTAGTGTGATCTGCGCTGGCTGTCTGGCTCCGAGAGCCTCTCCCAGCTCCAGATTTCTGGTGCCTTCAGTTCCATGCCAGAAAATAGTGTGAAGCTGTATTAGGTATGCATGGGGCCCAGCTAGGAATGTTTCACTCTAGTGAGATTTAAAGTAGCTCCTCCCTTTCAAGGAGCTAGCAGCCCCAATCCGCTGAAGTGAAGGAGGGGGGGCGCAATCGGGGAGCCCCCCCAGAGGGTTGGGTGACAGGAGAGATGCCCCCTGGGCATTGGCACTTTGGCAGTGCCAGCCTGTGCACCTGGCACTGCTCAAGGGGCAAAGTGCTTAGTGCTTAGGCCTATGGGGCACCTTGGCACTTCCCATTGAGCAAAGGGCCTAGGGGATTATGCAATGAAGAATAGATAAAGGCGTTCTCATTCTGACTTAACCATTTAGGTAAGGGTGGGCCTGATGGGGGCGGGGCCTGGAGGGGCGATTGGTAGGGTTGGGGAGATCCCAGTGACACTCTGCAGACAGGATTGTTGGGGGAAGGAGGCAGACACCAGTTGGTGAGGCTGGGGGATGTGGTATTGGGGTGTGGGGTGTCATGGTGGGGTCCAGACATGGTTGGGGGGTGTGCAGCAATTGGGCCATGATGGGGGTTGCACGGCTGACGATGCAGGTCTGGTCAACGATCGAGGCGGCCGACAGACAAGGGTTGCGCCAATCTTGGTGCTGACAGATCGAAGCATGCGCATTGGCCCACTAAGCATGCTCCTGGCCTCGCTAGTGGGTATTGGCCCCGCCCACTGATTTTCAGTATGATTTACGCTAGTGCACAGAGTGTGGGAGATTCATTTTGATACTCTTGCTGAAAAAAAGTAATTTCCTTCACTTTTCATGTAAATTCGGCACTTAAAATCTTTTGAAGAATTGCCCCCCACCCCAAGATTTATTTTTCACTCTTGTGTGAACATACTTCAATTTGTTATTAAGTTTTTATTTGGTATGTATATGTGTGTATATTTGTATATGTAATCCAGTCTTCAAATGAATAACTACAAACCAGACGTTGGATAACAAATGATGTACTTCATATCATTTAATCTAACTCTTTAACATTGACGTTGCCTATTTGCCTCCTACTTACCAAGCTCAAATAATCTATCCAGCTAAATAGAACTTATTTCCTTTGTCGTTTTAATGACTTTGACGATATTGTCTTCAAGTCTAAAGTTCTTGGTTGTCATCAGCTGTAAAGCATTTTGGGATATGCTAGATCAATATCAATTCTTTCTTTCCTTAATGTTGTCTGGGGAGGGGAGAAGGGCGGTGGGAAGCTAAGAGTTGGATGCAAGGGAGCATTGTGGAACAGGTTCTTAAGCCCACAAGCTTTGAAACCAGCTTTCATTATGGTAGCCCTTCTTTGGAAACTTTTATTAGTATGTACGTAGGTATCCCACACTATCAAAGATTTTCCATAAATGTTGTATTTTAAGCTTTACATTTAAAGGCTGTAGTGGTGCATTCTGACACCATAGGCTGGATTCCCCACTCCCAGCTCACATTCTGTGCTGTGACATCAGGGGCGACTCGCCAGTGGCCGATTCGCACCCTCCACTTCCGGCAGAACCGGAAGATCCTGTCGGGGGATCAGGTGGAAAATCCAGCCTCTTGTTCATTTTATCTCCTGTCTATTGATACTAACACAAACTTTCAGTGAAATAAGATGCTTTCTCCATTTCAACAGCCTTAAGCATATCACTTTGCATAACTCAAGGAAACAATCTCAAGTGTTGAAATATTTTAGCAGTTCAAAGCAACTGGATAGTACAGTGAGTCAGCATTAATGTCATTTTGACTTTTAGACCTATTTCGTACCCAGCTTTACTGATTAATTGCAATTTCCCCTTCTTTTGTTGTGATATGCAACATGGAATGGGCAATTTCAATCTGTATCTTTTTTAGGCATTAGAAGTAATACTGTAGCATAATTTTATCAGCATAAATTAAATTTTGATAATTCTATTGACAGGAACTTGATCAGTTGACTCCTGGAATGCCAGCTACTCCAAGACCTGGTCAAGGTAAGTTTTAAATACACCAAGTTTGCAGTATATTCTTGACTGTGAATCCACAAACACACTTTGTTTTGTTTATAGAATGTAACAAAAACATTATTAATCAAATGGGGCATAAAGTTCGGAAAGAAAGATGAGGGGTGCGATCTTACCAGCCGTTCATGCCATACTCTGCTGCAGCAAGGTCGAAGACCTTGGTGCCCAGCCAAATATGTGTTCACTGCATCAGGATGGAAAAGTCCCACTTGCAGTAACATTCCAGCCAAGCTCTTTGATTTAAAAAAAATCATTGTGGATGATATTTTTACCTTGCGCAAGAGCGTGTACCATCCATTGTCAGAAGTGATCTGTTTTACTAAATGCTGATTATTGAAGACTGACTGTCCCCATCTCAGTTCATGTGCTGCTGAAACTCTTTGTCTATGGCTTTGTTATCTCCATGTTTGACTATTCCACTGCTCTGCTGGCCAGCCTCCCACCTTCCACTCTCCATAACCTTGAACTCAACTAAAACTTTGCTGCCCATATTCTAACATGTGCCAAGTCCTTATGCTCACTGATTTACAGGGGGCTTTGTTTTATCACACCTTAACTTTAAAATTTTCATATATTTTCATCCTTGTTATCAAATTCCTCCTTAACCTTGCCCTTCCCTATATCTGTTACCTCCTCTAGCCCTAAATCCCGATGGGATTTCTCTGCTTCTCCAATTCTGGCCTTTTCTGCCACCCTGATTTTACTTGATCCATCATTGACAGCTGTACCTTCAGCTACGTCAGTCCTAAGCTTTTTCGTAGAATCCCTACAGTACAGAAAGAAACTATTCAGCCCATCGAGTCTGTACCGACCACATTCCACGCAGGCCTTATTCCAGTAACCCTTATTAACCCTACTAACCCCCTGACATTAAGGGGCAATTTAATATGGCCAATCAGTCTAATCCACACGACTTTGGACTGTGGGAGGAAACCGGAGCACCTGGCAGAAACCCACATAGACATGGGGCAAACATGCAAACTCCACACAGACAGTGATCCGAGGCCTGAATTGAATCTGGGTCCCTGGTGCTGTGAGGCAGCAGTGCTAATCACTGTGCCACCGTGCCACCCTTCCTAAACTCCCTCCCTTAATCTCTCCACCTGTCTCCTTTTTAAGATGCTCCTAAAACCTATCTCTTTGACTAAGTTAAATGCAAAATACTGCAGATAAACGCAAAATACTGCTCTGATGAAGGGTCATCCAGACTCAAAACATTGGCTGTATTCTGTCTCCACAGATGCTGTCAGACCTACTGAGATTTTCCAGCATTTTTCTCTCTTTGACTAAGTTTTTGGTCATTTGTCCTAATATCTCCTTGTGTTGCTCAGTATAAAATATTCATTGATAGCACTCCTGTGCAGTGCCTCAGGGACATTTTACTATATGGGAGTGATCTTGAGTCCACACTCGCCGTCTGTGCGAATGCCAGCAGGGTCTCAAAATCCGGAAGTTGCAGTTCTTGGCAGTGAGTTCACAATTTTGGATCTTCCCCTCCCCTCGGTTCACACCTGTAATGGCGTAAATCTGCTTTAAATGTATTTAAAACCTAACCACCCCCCCCAAACCCCCACAGATATTGACTCCCACTATCATGCTGGCACTGTACAACAGATTAACACAGACGTGAACCTATCATGGGGGTGTCTCTGGGGATAAGGTAAGTCTAGCACCTGGGGGAGAGGGTCATGGCCAGACAGTGGCCTGGTAATGCTCCCATGGCACCTTGCCAATGCCAGCCTGTGCTCAGGAGTGGGTCCCAGTGGGAGCCTCATGGGGTGGGGTGATTTATTTAGATGTGGCGGTCATGAGCGAACAAAGGAGCTAGGGATGCCAACAATGGCCTTTGTGAAGGAGGGGGAATGCTGGCCAGACTGTTGGGGGAAAAAGTGCTGATGATCATGTTGCGGTGGAGGGAGGGGTGGGGGGGGGGGGGCGGGGGGGGAGGTGGGTGCGGGATGGTACATCTCCTCCCATCTGGTACAGGAAAGGCAGCTGCTGAGTCCTCCATGGTGGGCTGGAAGTTCGATCAAGTTATGATCATGGCACCCTTTAGAGATGGCATGCCATTCTCTCTGCAGCCAGATTTTGCCATTGTGTTGAGGCGCACGCACACACACACTCCGCCCCACCTCCGTATGAAGACATAAAACATACCTCTTTTTTGGCCTGAGTGTCGAAAGATCTGAGAGAAAACCAGCAGAAACAATTTTTTTGTCGGAAACAACACTTTTTTTTGTAAGATTTAGCCCTATGTTACAACGAGTGTAAGTAGCTATTGAAAGGGCAATATCGTTGCCCACAATGGATTTGGTGCTGTTTGGTACTTCTCTACTTTTTTGACCTGTTTCATTTTGTATTCTAATTTTTTTGACTTGCTGGTTGACTATGTTTTCTTTTGTTTACAGAAAAAGTATATATGTACTGCACATCCTTATGAATAGAAATCTGGACATATCAGTTATTTTTAAAAAAATTTTAAAAAGCCATTCTTTCGATTTATGCAATATGTTACAATTTAAGAAAATTTCTATGAATGATTGATTGTGTTCTTTAAACAGTTTGTAAATTAGTCAGAAGCAGTGTTATTTATTGTTGCTGTAACCTAGTTCGTGACATTGAATATAAACAAGAGTTATAGTCAGAAGTGTTCCAAAATTTAACATTTGACTTTTGAACTTGAAAGGCGTCTGTAAAGTAATTATTTGAACTTGTTTGTACCCTGTAAAATGTATTTCCTGTCTTCTGCATAATATCTTAATTAAACTAGTCCCGTCTCTTAAGCCATACTGATCCAGGGGACAAAGGGGAAAACTAAGGCACAAATATAAGAAAAGGATACCAGAAGATATTTGACTTATTTTTGGTAAACTAACTTGATTTTTGTACCTCAATTGATCTAGAGCCTTTCATTTATATGATGCCTCTTGTGTCCTCACTATCCTAACATGATTAATTATTTTAGAGACTTAATCAATCTTTTAATCTCTTAATCAAATTAAACCACCAAGACTTGTTAACAGGCAGGCTTCAAAACCAGTCATATAACCCCCTTAATTTTACCTTAGAGAACCCCAAAACATAATCAAAAACTTCACGAACAAAACAGGCTGAACATTCAATAGAATGAAGATGGAATCCAAGGTCAACGTCTTCTTTTTGCATATACATTCTGTCAGCGAAGGAATCGGAGATGGGACTTTACTTATAACAAGATTTGCAGGGAATGGTTTATTGTACAACATATAGTCTAGTTACTCAATGAACAGAAAAGCAAACAAAGTGTATTGAGAGTCTATTTGAAAACAATCTGGATGAGTAGCATCGAGTGAAACTCATGAACGAAACTACTGTAACGTTTCCTGATAAAAGCAGATTGATTTCTCCAACAAAACGCAGTGAGTGGAGAATAGTTTCATATCACAATTCATGGGTGGAAAATCAATCCTAATTGCTTCTGACAGTGTGATCTTCAAGCGTGACATATGGGGAAATTGACCAATCATCTCCATTCTTGCTGGGAAAAATGGGCGTTGCTATAATGCAGCCCTGTTCTTCCACAGAATGATAGTTCCCCCATGTATTAGTTCACACTGCTTGAATTAGAATTAAATTATTTCTCACATACAGTTTCTTCCTCTGTCTTACATTATAAGACCTGCTACACTTTTATTGCCCACCACAGGTCTCTTAATGTTTTTGCAGGCTTTAGTTTGGAAACGGGCACCAAAAGGCCTATCAAATAGCTTGCATTGAGGAATATGAATTTATTTTACTTCACACAATGCATTACAATGGCTTTATGGCCAAAAATAGCCCATTTGATGCGAGGATTTATAGGCGCCAAACCTATGAGACAGTACAACCATGATTACAGTTGTTTATTAAAAGCAAAATAATTTCACTTTTCTTCTTTACTCCATTTATCCAGATGTTCATCTTCAATTGGTAGGAGAAATTATTAGAACGTTTAGTTACTCACATGATTACAATGGATCCCTATTTGCTGGAATGAAATGATTTACGTTATAATATACCAAAAAGGGAAAACTTTATTTTAGTATTTTCATGCCTTTGGGCATGTCCCTCTGATGTCCCTTTCCCCTCCATGCTTTGCAATCCTTTGAAAATTTTGTGTTCCTCCAATCTAGTCTGTTGTACATCCATCTCTCGTATCATCCTATTTCCTTCACCCCACCATTGACATCTTGGTTGTATAGGTGCCAAACTCTGGAATTCCCAACACAGAAATCTTTGTCTTTCAACCTTACTATAACGTGCACTGATCATTCTGTTACTCCAAGATTTTCTGGGACACCGTCATCCAATTCACCAATCAGTCAAGTTCATCTAGTCTACGTTTATGAGGCAAATGAAAATCTTGCTTTAACTAAAGGTTTGATTACTAATGTCTCGCATAATTAAACTATCCTTAAAGTGCAGGTGTATAATTAAGGTGAGTAATCTTTGTAATTCCTAGTTTTACTCCTGAACATTGTGAGTTATGTGAGACATAAATTTGAGATACCTTTGCTTTACTTCCCAATTCACGCCCTTAATTGTCAATGGCAGAGGCAATTAATAGGTGAATGAAAAATGTTTAAATATATTTGTAGTCACCAAATCTTGATATCCATTTAACTACTTACTGTCATGAGCCGTGAATTCCACTAAATTGATTTAATAACGTAGCTAGTAAATTAATTAACCTTTGATTTAGCGTAGAACTTTTGAATAACACTTATTTTTAAAACCATGCAATCATTGCTTTAGGTTCAAATCTGAAGTGAATTTCCATCCAGAACTGGTGTCCAAAGCATGATTAGTTTCACAGTAAAAGCTGTTCTAAAGGGAAGAATAGACTGAAAGAAATAAGATTATCTGACTGTATGTTAATTATTTAAGATTGTTTGTTTATAAAATAGTTAGTCATTAATACATTATTGAATTGTTTTTATAAGTTAGAAACAATTATTAATTGGAAAGCATGCATTTAATGGACCTAATTGTAAAAGCCGTCTATAAAGAATACACAAATGACCATTTTTGGATGACAGCATTTATGTTAAGTAAACATAAGTTGAATTCTGGTGATAAAACTAAACAAGCAAGAAGCTTTCTGAATTAGTTTCTTAATTTGAATTTTAGCTGGTAAATAGGTAGATACTTGGATTGCACTGTTTTCAATTAAGAGTAAACCAATCTTGTTCTCTCTAGAACTTCGCCAGAGGACATCAACTCAGAGAGGTCAAGTTCCATCCACCCCCCAGGATCTCAAGCAGGGAAATCCACGAGCTCCGCAGACTGCCACACCTGCTGTACAACTTAGCACCTCAGCTCCTGGTGGGCCACCAGAAAAGTCTTTTCAATCAGTTTCACATACACCTGTACTTGCAAGGCGGGCGATGTCTCCAGCTACCTCTCTGCCTGGAATGGGTAAACATAGCTTCTGCCTTTAATCGTGACTTTTAATGCTACTCCAAATTATCAATAAAACAGATAATTTTCTTTGTAAATGAAAGACATTTTATTTTCTACATTTTCGGAGCCAGCGAGCCGATAAATGAAACTTCCATATTTAATTAGCCATTAGTCATTCACAGCTGGCATCTCATCTCTCTAAAGTCCCTAACTAAGCTTATTAAAAAATTACAGCACTACTGTTAAATGGCAATAAAAGTTTGTCAGCAAAGCTTTCTGAGCTTATACAAAAATTTCATCTGTTCTGTGTAAGTTGGTTGTAAGCTGTTACTATTTTACTTATCAAATTCACCAATGGCATTTGTACTTTACTCATGTTTTCTACATCATTCAACAGACCAAAAATCAATTAAATACAAAAATGTTGAACCACAGGGCTTCCATATGGTAGTAAATTAATAACCAGCAGGTATCTGAGAGCTTGCCAAGTTTTGTAAAAATGACCAGTCATCTTGCAATAATTACTCTTGATGTTTAATTATATTAATTACTGTTGGCCTGAGCAGCAGCAGAAAAAGTAATGCCTGTTTCAGGAGGATTGGAAGTCCTTAAGTTATTAATTCTGTGCTTCCTTCTGGCAAAAGTTCAAAGCAGCAGTAAGTTTGTTTGTATTTGTGCACTGTGCAGCCCCCTGAATGTAATAATTTATAAGTTGGGCTGAAAAAATGTTGATGACTATACCAGGTGACTGCTCTTTTTATGGTGAAAACTTTCTGAATTTTAAAATAACAAATATTCTTCTCAGTTTGGATAAATGTAACAAGTTTATATTGTAGAATTTAGCTTGGTCAACAATTAAATTTAGTAAAAGGTAACTTAGAATTACTGAATGTTTTCCTCATTGGTAAAATCCAAGGAATTAAGAAAATTACGATGGAATTCACATCTGTTAGGCTAAAATTACACAAATATAGATAGCTCTTAAATAATCTTAGTTTGTTGACTTGCATCAAATTAGCTACATTTCATGTTTTAATTATTGGTGCTCAGTGTTGATATGTTTGAAATATTTTGTATTATAATTTAATAGATTGAAAACTTGTCTTTGAATGATGGCTTCTACCCAGCGTTTAACTTTTGTATTTTTTGATTAACAGGTCTTCATCCTCCTGGTCCACCCCTAGCAAGACCAATCCTCCCTCGGGATCGCGGAGCTGTTGATCGAGTTATTGAATACTTAGTTGGTGATGGCCCGCAGAACAGGTGAAGTTGAACAAAATTAGTTGAGGTTGTGTGGAATTGGTAAGGTGATATATTAGTACATAAAGTAGGATTGCAATGTCTAGCAATAGCTAGATACATATTTGGATGAATTCAACTCAGGGTCGCTCAACATACTGAATTATTCTCAAGTCTTCGAGGTTCATTAATTGTGGCTTCTTAATGCTCATACTTCATTTTTAATCTTCACAGATATGCACTTATTTGTCAGCAGTGCTTTTCACATAATGGAATGGCCTTGAAAGAAGAATTTGAATATATTGGTAAGAATTATTGCAATGAACTGAAGATTATATGGAGATTAACATGCAAATTAGGGGATAAATGGTTGACCTTGTAGAATGAGTACTTTTGCTTTAGATAAAAAGTAGAATGGATAAACTGTTTTGTATTGATTTTGTTTATAATTTTTCTGATATACTCAGTTAGTTGGGCATATTATTGCCTTTTGTGGGTGAATCAGTCTCTGACAACTTGTACAAAATTTTCAGGGAAGGGAGGAAAGAAGTTATGCGTTTTGTATAGCATGCTTTTGATTGTCTTCCCCTCATCCTTCTGGTTGATGATCTGTGGACGTTGTAGACAATCACAGCAGTCATTTGCTCTGTTGAAGTCTGTGCTGTTGTTTGTTTTTCTCCATGAGCCACATATTCTGACCTCATTCTCTAGCTTGCTTCTCATACACATTTTTTTTTTGTTCCCTTTTCCCAAACCATTATCTAATTTCCTTTTGGAATAATTTATGAGCTGTACCTCATCAAATGTTTTTGGTAGAGAATTCCACATTTTAACCACCCTCTGTGTAAAAAAAATTTTTCTATCCATTTTAATTTTTTTATGATTATCTTACATTTGTGTTTGCCCTCTAATGTATTTTCCATTCTCAGCACAGTAACGGTCTCTGATGTTATGCCTGTTCATTCCATCACATCGTCTGGCGGCATTCTTCTTTGTATGTCTCCTGATCCATTGTAAACAACTTTTCCAGACAAGTAATATCAAAAACTTTCCTTGTGACTCATGAAAAATGTGATCACTGTAGGTCAGTCTTCACGTTGTGTTTATAATTACTATTCCTCAACCTTTTTACATTTGTTCTTGGAATGTGGGTTTTGTTGATAAGGCCAACTTTTATTGCCCATCCCTAATTTACTCTGGAGAAGGTAGAACCACTGCAACCTGTGTGGTGAAGATATTCCACAGTGTTGTTAGGAGAGGAGTTCCAGAATTTTGACCTAGCGACAATGAAGGAATGGTGACGTTTATCCAAATCTAGTGTGACTTGAACAGGAACTTACAAATGGAAGTGTTCCCATTTGCCTGCTACCCTTATCATTCATGGTGTTGAAGGTCACAGGCTTTGAAAGTGCTGTCAAAGGAAACCTTGTTAAATTGCTGCAGCACATCTTGTACACATGCAGCTGCAGTGTGCCGGTGGTGGCTGTGTAGCCAATCAAGCAGACTGCTTTGTTCTGAATGGTGTTGATCTTCTTGAATGTGTTCCAGCTTGTGGAGACTACTTCACTATACTTCTGATTAGTGGCTTGTAGATGGCAGAAAGACTTTGGGGAGTTATAAGGTGAGTTTATCAAATTAGAATTTCCAGCTTGTAGACAGTTAGTTAGAAATGCGCTGGTCCAGTAAAGTTTCTAGTCAATGGTGGTTAGACTTTTCCTTTTGGATATGGTCAGTGCCTGGCACTTGTGTGACGCAGAAGTTACTTGTCACCTATTTATCAAAGTCTGAATGTTGTCCAGTCTGACATGTGAAACACTAAAATCATCAGTGAACATTCCTCCTTCTGACCTTATGATAGAGGAAATGTCATTGATGAAATAGCTGAAGATGACTGGGAAATTTTGCAGTGATGTCCTGGGGCTGAGATGGTTTGGTCTCTAACAACCACAGCCATCTTCCTTTATTGCTGTATATGACTAACCACTATCATGCATTGTCCCAGTGACTTCAATTTTTCTAGGGCTGCTTGATGCCACACACTGTTGACATCAAGTGCAATCATCTTACTGTGTTTCTGGCATTTAGCTCTTTTGACCATGTTTAGATTAAGGCTGTAATGAGAACACCTTCCGTCATTTTTCAGCTTTATGCTTGTAGTATCATTCCCAGCTAGAATTTAAATTGTTTTTCTTTTCTGTTTTCATGGGACGTAGATGTTGCTGGATTTGTCAGCCATCCTTAATTGCCGTTGAACTGAGTGGATTCCTGGACTTAGTCAGAGGGCAGTAAGGAGTCAGACCCCACTGCTGGTGGATCACGTGTGAGCCAGATCACAGATTTCCTTCTATAAAGTGCATCAGATAGGTTTTTATGGTTGTCATGTCATCATTAATGAAACAAGCTTTTAATTCCAGATTTTATTAATTGAATTTAAATTCCCTCAGCTACTGTAGTGAGATTTGAACTCATTCTCCCAGGGCATCAACCTGAGCCTCAGGATTACTCGTCCAGTGACAATATAGCTACTTCACGGTCTCCCCCAGTGCTTAATTCCTTAGTGTCTGACCTTCCCATCTGTCATTGCTGTAGACTGACTTTGTTGAGGCACTCCACTTCCTTAGGAATTCCATGTTATTCCAAGTTTCATTACCACATTTGTAAGATACCATTTCCCTGCGTCAGCCAAATGCCGGATTAATGATGGCAGGATGACAGTGATTAGCACTGCTGCTTCACAGTGCCAGAGACCCAGGTTTGATTCCAGCCTTTGGTAACTGTCTTTGTGGAGTTTACATGTTCTCCCTGCATCTGCATGAGTTTCCTCCAGATACTCCAGTTTCCTCCTGCAGTCCAAAGATGTGCAGGTTAGATGGATTGGCCCTTTAGTGCCCCAAGATATCTAGGTTAGGGGGATTAACAGGGATAGGGCCTTAATAAGATGCTCTTTCATAGAGTCAATGCAGTCTCGATGGACTGAATTGTACTGTAGGGATTCTTTGATTCTCTAATTAGGAATCAAATTATTTCTGTGCCAAAAAGTTTACCATTAACCAGTATTTACACAACCTACCAAGTGACCCAGTATGCGACCCTTTCATAACCTAAGCTGACATTTCTATGCAGTTTCTAACAGTTAACTGCCCGTAACATTAAGCACAGTGGATAGCGCCAAAGACCCGTTTGAATTCCAGCCTCTGGTGACTGTATGGAGTTTGTACGTTCTCCCCTTGTCTGTGTGGGTTTCCTCCCACAGTCCAAAGATTTGCAGGTTAGGTAGATTGGTCATGCTAAATTGTCCGTTAGTGGCAGGGGGATTAGCAGGGTAAATATGTGGGTTTATGGTATAGGGTCTGAGAGAGGTTGTTGTTGCAGGCTTGATGGCTAAATGGCCTCCTCCTGCACAGTGGGGATTCCATGATTCTATGTAACTGTTCCATGCTGCATTCTCCATGGCAAAATCTTCATCAATCAGAGTCCACTTGCCAACTGATCAGCATGCTCTTCTCAGGCAGTATAAATTGTCATTTCCCCTATTACTATGGTAATTTCTTACGAACTGTCCTGATGAGTGTAAGACTTAGATAGCAGTCTGTCTTTTTTTTTTCAGCCATATTCTTGATTTGTGAAAAAAAGCTAAACCTCGGTAGTACATCATTTGCGACTTGGTTTGCTTCATGTTATTTCTGTGCTGGTGGCTGTTTTTTGCATTTGATTGTTAGTTTACGAAGGAAATTTGGTCAGTATTATATACTGGCAATTCCTAGTTTGGGACTTCAGGTATAGTGTTATACTAGGCAAAGACTCCCCTTTTTTCCACTTCTTGCTTGATGGTAACGGGGTTTTATTTTAACTATAAGGATGAATGTACTGATTCAGTGCATGCACTTAACTGTTTACATGCTAATTTTAACAAACTCAGTTACACTGGCATTTTTGCATTCAAATGAGTATTGTACTTAAAATCCATTCAGGTAAAGGCATCATCACACAAATGCAAGCATACATTACAAAGTAGAGATATTAACTCTCTCTTTGTCTTTTCTCGTTGAATCTTAGTTTGGCCAAGAGTTCACTGAGTCCTTTACTGTTATTCATGGCTGAGGCCATTCCTAAGCAGTATTCCTTGCTTTTTTCCTGGAAAAGCTGTTCTGAAAGTTGAAGTTTTCTCTGGGATTTCTTTGTCTACTTCCCACAGTCTGAAATAGGCAAGCAAAATTCAGCTTAGTTGAGAGAGAGCTAAGTAGCCTTTTTGCTGCTGTGTTTCTTTTAGACTGCTCCAAAGCAAACTTCAGTTTTATATTAAAAGACATTTCAACATGGTGATCCTGAACACATGAGCTCACCATGATAGTTGAGCATTCCACAGAAGGTAATTGCTTAACTTATTTCTGGACGACCTTGGCTGTTGTGTTGAGGCCTTGGAGATTAATTTTTAATGCCCAACCATCACTTCTGAATGATTCATTCTTCCATGTGATCAGCTAGGAAGCAGAGCATCAACACCTCCAAGGTGGCCATTGTTTCTGCAGACTTTGTCTTCAGTCTGATGGAAATGGAAGCTTATGTGATGCAAATAGTGGTGATCATTTTAAGTTTCAGTCTATCTTTGACGTGATTATTGACATCAGAAGGTGTGAAATTCTAAAGGAGAGTTGCCTGTATGTCTCTTTCTTGTAATCCACATTGAAAACTTCTACAGACTTGACCAACTTGCTGTTGCGGACATGAGGTGACCTTCGGCAGCCATTTTAAGTCAGTGTCTTTGTTTCAATAGTTGAAACTGCTTTTTTACATGCAAGCCCAGCAGATGAAGTAGATTTTAACATTTGACATCCACATATCCCTGTAACAATAGTTGAATTAATGTCATTAAGAATTTAACAGTCCTACAATCGCTTTTTTGTTAGTTTGAATCTGCCTCTGCTTATCCTACTGTAACCTCGTCAACATCCCATGGACAAATATGTACGCGATTCAGCCTTTTAAAGTTAATTTTCTTTACCTATGCCATTAACTATATATATATACTAATACAAGAGCTTGAAAATTTCTGGACTTTTCAGTCTATTTTCCAATCACACGCTCAATCTGCTGTACGTGGTATTGAATAGCACTTAACGCGTAGAAGCTGGCTATTTAGCCTAAATAGTCCATGCAGAAATTACATTCCACACAGCCTGGCTCCTCTCCCCACCCTTCTTCATATAATCCCACTAATATTCCCTTTTCCTTTGTGTTTTACTTTATTGAGCTGCTCCTTAAAATGCATAATTGCGAGTCGCTTCATTTTAAAGTTTATTTATTAGTGTCACGAGTAGGCTTACTGCAGTGAAATTGCTGTGAAAATTTCCTAATTGTTACACTCTGGTGCCTCTTTGGGTAGACTGAGGGAGAATTTAGCATAACCAATGGACCTAACCAGCATGTCGTTTGGACTGTGGGAGGAAACCAGAACACCCTGAGGAAACCCACGCAGACACAGGGAGAATGTGCAGATTTCACACAGAAAGTGACCTCAGTTGTGAATCCAACTTGGGTCCCTGGTGCTGAGAGGCAGCAGTGCTACCACTGTACCACCGTGCTACCTATTTATTTCTTGCGATGTGTTCCACTTCTGAGTAAAGAAGGTTCCCCTTAGATTCCCTTCTTGATTTAATAGTGATTTTCTTATATTTATGGCCCTTAGCTCTGGTCATGCCCACAGGTGAAAACATCTTTGTCATCGTCAAGTGCTTTCATAATCTTAGATGTCTATCAAATCAGCCCCAGAGCTAGAGCTGCAGTCTGTTCAGTATTTCCTAACGGGTATAAGTTCTTGGTTCTAATATCCTTGTAAATTATTTTTGTACTTTCTGCAGTGTGGCTGTCGTCTTACTATAACAGAGAGACTAAAACTCCGCAGCACTTGCAAGTATGGTCTAGGTCCGATACCAGTTTAACTTATCTGCTTTTTTACTTTCTTCTCTATAGAGAGTAACTTTGTTTTCCTTTCTTGACTTAGTAGTCTGCATTTCTACTTGTTTTTTGTATCTGTATCCTCTGCTCTTCTACCTCATTTAAATACTTGCTTTCCAAGGAGTCTGTGACCTCCTTAGTCTTCTTAGTAAAATGTACTACATCGTAATTATTTATACTGAAGGTCAAGTGCTAATTACAAACCTGTTCTACAACTACATTAATGCCTTCCTGTATTTTGTTGCTGTACTGTTCAGTATTTATTTGCCAAATTGGGAGAAAATGACTGAGCAGTACAGCAACAAGATTTAAAACAATTTCTGATTCCAAATTTGTTATATAAATGATTACCAAGAATTGCCCCACCACTGATTCCTACCTCTGGCTAACCTGAGTAACTACTTTTAACTCCTCAGCTTGCTATCCAGTTTGCGACATAACCCCAACTCCACATGGGACCTTTGTCATGAGTCAACCCCATTGCAAGAGTGGCCTAGTAACTCAGTTAGCTATGACCTGAAGGACGTAGCTACCAGTGTGGTAGAAGAACCAGAACAGCGCATAAATATACTTATTCTCTCCTCCTTGCACTACCTATTTCTGATGCATCAGCCTATGACAGTATTGGTAGAAGTGATCACCTCAACCCTGAATGACAGAGTTTCTGTATTAAACGTTGGGAAGAATGAAGCCATTTTTTCTGCTCCCTAGCTACCTAGTCAGTCTGTTCTCAGCCTTATGTCACATTTGATTCAGAGGTGAGATTCCTGACCTCATGTTCACACCATCACTGAGAACACCCATTTCCACCTCTGATTTCTCATTTGCCCCCTCTCAGCTCATCTGTTGCTGAAACCCTCATTCATGTCTCTGTTACCTCTGGACTTGACTATTCCAACACACTTGGCTAGTCTCCTGCTTTCTACCTGACATTATCCAAAACTCTGCTACTTTTGTCTTAATTTGCCCATTTACCTACCACTCCCGCACTCCTGATCTACATTGGCTCCTAGTCAGATCTTGGCTCAAGCACAGACAAAAGAGCTGAATTCCAGAAGTGAGGTGAGAGTGACTGCCCTTGAATTCAAGGCAGTGTTTGACCTAGATGGGATTTGGGAGGAAAACTGGCTGGGATCACACCTTGCATGAAGGAAGATGATTGTTGTTGTTGATTCCGGGGAAGTGCCGGAAGATTGGAAAGCGGCTAATGTTACGCCATTGTTTAAGAAGGGTGCCAGGCAAAAGGCGGGGAATTATAGGCAGGTTAGTTTAACGTCTGTTGTAGGTAAAATGTTAGAATCTGTCATCAAGGAGGAGATAGCGAGGCATCTTGAGGGGAATTGCTTGATAGAGCAGACGCAGCACGGTTTCGTTAAGGGGAAGTCGTGTCTGACAAATTTATTGGAGTTCTATGAGGATGTGTCTAGGGCGGTGGATAGAGGAGAGCCGGTGGATGTGGTCTGTCTTGATTTTCAGAAGACGTTTGACAAGGTACCTCACAAGAGGTTATTGCAGAAGGTAAGGGGGCATGGAGTTGGGGGTAGGGTGTTAGCGTGGATAGAGGATTGGTTGTCAAATAGGAGGCAGAGAGTGGGGGTTAATGGGTGCTATTCGGATTGGCGGATGGTGACTAGTAGAGTGCCCCAGGGGTCGGTGCTGGGGCCTCAGCTATTTACCATTTATATAGATGATCTGGAGGAGGGAACCGAGTGTATGGTGTCGAAATTTGCTGATGACACCAAGATTGGTGGAACGGCAAATTGCGCGGAGGGTGTGGAGAGTCTACAGAAGGATCTAGATAGACTGGGCGAATGGGCCAGGAACTGGCAAATGGAATTTAATGTTGGCAAGTGCGAGGTGATCCACTTTGGTAGGAATAATGGTAGGAAGGACTATTACTTACGTGGAGAAAAACTGCAGCAGGCGACGGTGCAGAGGGACCTCGGGGTCCTTGTGCATGAGTCGCAAAAACCCAGCCTGCAGGTGCAGCAGGTGGTCAGGAAGGCGAATGGGATGCTGGCCTTCATAGCGAGGGGGATTGAATATAAAAGTAGGAAGGTCTTGCTGCGGCTGTATAGGGCATTGGTGAGGCCGCAGCTGGAGTACTGTGTGCGGTTTTGGGCGCCGTACTTACGCAAGGATATTTTGGCCTTGGAGGGAGTGCAGAGGAGGTTTACTAGGCTGATACCGGAGTTGAGGGGGTTGAGCTATGAGGAGAGGCTGAATAAACTAGGCTTGTACTCGTTAGAGTTTAGAAGAATGAGGGGAGATCTCATTGAGACATATAAGATGATGAATGGGATGGATAGGATAGAGGTGGAGAGACTCTTCGCGCTCAGAAAGGACAGTAGGACTAGGGGGCACAGCCTCAAGATAAAGGGGGGGGGGCAGTTTAGAACGGAGTTGAGGAGGAACTTCTTCACTCAAAGGGTGGTGAATCTCTGGAATTCTCTGCCCATTGAGGTGGTGGAGGCTGCCTCGCTAAATATTTTTAAGACGCGGGTTGATGGGTTTTTGATAAGCGAGAGGATTAAGGGTTATGGGGAGAGGGCAGGAATGTGGAACTGAGCCATGACAGATCAGCCATGATCTTATTGAATGGCGGGGCAGGCTCGAAGGGCTAGATGGCCTACTCCTGCTCCTATTTCTTATGTTCTTATGTTCTAAGCCACATCTTCCTCTAACTCATCACAATACAGAAGGAGGTTGTTAGGCCCATCAAGTCTGCACCGACAATAATCCCACCCAGGCCCTATTCCCGTAACCCCATACGATTTACTCTGCGGCACGGAGTTCAATTCCTGGCTTGGGTCACTGTGTGGAGTTTGCGTAGGTTTCCTCTGGGTGCTCTGGTTTCCTCCCACAGTCTGATTAGATGTGCTGGTTAGGTGCATTAACCCGAACAGGCACCAGAGTGTGGCAACTAGGAGAATTTCACAGTAACTTCATTGCAGTGTTAATGTAAGCCTTACTTGTGACTAATTAAAAATAAACTTTGCTAACCCCCGACACTAAGGGGCACCTTCACATGTCCAATTAAGCTAACCCCCACATCTTTGGACTATGGGAGCAAAATGAAGCACCCAGAGGAAACTCATGCAGACGCTGGGAGAATGTGCAAACTCCGTACAGTCACCTGAGGCCAGAATTGAACTCTGGTCCCTGGGGTTGAGATGGTAGTGCTAATGACTGTGTGCCACCACATCTTATTATGACCAATTATAAGATGAAAGAATCTGACCATCTTGATATTCAGTGGCATTAACATCACTGAATTCTCCCACCATCAACATTCTGACATTATCATTGACCAGGAACTTAACTTGAAACAGCGACTGTAGCTATAAAAATTGGACAGAGGATCTGCGTTCTTCAGTGAGTAACTCACCAGCTGACTCTGGAAGCCTTTCCCCTATATACAAGGCATAAGGGGTGTGATAGAATGCAATCTAACTGCCTGGATGCATGTAGCTCCAACAAATCTCAAGAAGCTCAACATGATTCAGAACAAAGCAACATCCAGCACCTTTAAACCTCACCTCCTCCACCAACGATGCACCTTAGCTGCAGTATGTATCGCCTACAAGATTCACTACAGCAGCTTGCCAAAGCTGCTTCAGCATCTCATCCTAAACATGTCACCTTCACCATCTAGAAGGACAAGGACAGCAGGCATTTGGGAACATAATCATCTGCAAGTTCCCCTTAAAGCCATACATTGAAACTTGGAAGTATATTGCCATTTTTCATTGTCACTGGCTCCAAATTCTGATACTCACTATCTAACAGCACCATGGGAATACCTTCACTCAGTTTGCAACAATTTTTAAAAGACTACTCTTCCAATTTCTTGAGGGCAATTAGGATGGGTAATAATTATCAGTGACATCCATGTACTGTGAACAGGTTTTTAAAAATGCTGCTGTAATCTGGCAGGAACCTCACATACATATCCTGAGGTTATTTCTTGGTTAAGTGCAGTGGAATTCTCCAGATGCTATTCACTGATTGGCAGGTAATAGAATTTCTTGAGCATTATTGCCGTGACTTGCCAGCTCTGAACAGTGAATGTTTGGTTATGTAGCATTACATAATGCTTCAAGCTGGCCTTTCGTAATGGTGTCAGAAATCGTATCTACAATGTCTGCATTGCTATTGTGAAATGTCAGTGCCTGCCGTTCACATTAATGGTTAGGTGATGGCTAGCTTTGATATTAAAAGATCAAAAAGATTATAGAACAAAGCAATGGATGAAGTTGTGAAGAGCTTTCCATTTTTAAGTCCCTGGAGAGAATGAGTCTTCAACATAATGAAGCTTTAAAGATGGCACATAAACCAAATAATGGAGTTCAGGGCAAGTTTGACCATAAAGAGATCAACTTAAATAGGCAAGGAAAATTTGATGGAGTGAGATTGAAGGATGTGATTGCAAGGGAGAAATCTATCTAGAAGACCCATTTTATTTCTCCAGGAAATGTAGCATTACTTAAATACGATAGGAAGCAACAGTAAACTCTAATTGCTGAGATGTGTAAACAGCTCTTCACTGTTGTATGCAGAAATCACTTTATTATGTTCATTCTTTGAAATTCTGTCTCCATATGAAAATTTCTCTTCAGTTCCCCACATACCTTTATCCCAGTTGAAGGAATAATCAGTTCTATGCTGGAGTAGATGGAGTAAAGTGTAAATTGAAGTATAGGCAAGATAATAAAAATGTTGGTTATTCTGTCAGGTCTGGCAGCTTCTCTGGAAAGAGAAGTAATTAATGCTTCAAACTGATTACCTTTATCAGAGCTGAAAAGGTATGTAACATTTGTAAGGGGCATAAAGGGAAGATGTGCAATGGGCTGAATGGCAAGAACGAGTCAATGATAAAATAGATGTGTGGTTATTTGATTTTTGATGAAAACATTTTGAAGTACCATTGGTTCTTTTCTTCATTATATTGATTTCATTCTAAAGTACCCTGTTTGAAAGGAAACTTGAAAGTAGATTTAGGTTCTTGTAAAAACACGAGCTGTGAAAATTGTAAGTTAATAGTGTCAAAGAATTGTTTTTGTGTTGTTGAGGTGATATGCTGAAGCCATTCAATTTGACCACGTCCTTGTCCGTTCTTTTTTGATTATCTAAGAATTCAGGCACACATTTCTGACCTTGCATAAAATACTCCAAACCAACTACTGAGACATCCTGACTACTCTTAGTCAGATGTGAAATGTACAGCCATTTAGGGATACGCTTTGTTTATTAAGGCGTAGAGTATTTATGTATAAATTCCCAAAAGCTAAAGCTTAAAAACTCTCAAGTATAGGTACTACTGGCTAAAATCCTAATTAAACTTTCAAACTTTATTAAAAAACCAGGTCGACAGTTCAATCATCATTACCACCTAGCAATAATGGGAATGTGTCTAGCTCAGTGATTTGGTCACTGTATTTGATGTACAGGATAACCTTGTTCTATTTTCACATTGATACTGAACAGACATCAAGAAGACTTAGCAGAGTCTCCTACTTGCTTACTCCCTCAAACCTTACCCCTGCCACCAAAGCATTTTCCACAGCCTGTCCTCCCAAGGGATAGCTTTTCATCAATCAATTGCAATTGCATATTTGTGCCCTCAATGGACGAAAGCAAGTACCACAAACTCCTCATGTATCATGATAGGCAGCACCATGTGACGTAGAATGTATAAATGCATTGGTACCATTTTTATAGTAAGAAGTCTCAGCACCAGGTTAAAGTCCAACAGCGGTGTTACAACGCTCAACAATTACCAGGCAAAAGTGTTCTCTTCCTGTTGGGGAACACTTCAGCGGTCACGGGCATTCAGCCTCTGATCTTCGGATAAGCGGTCTCCAAGGCGGCCTTCACGGCACACGACAGCGCGGAGTCGCTAAGCAGAGACTGATAGCCAAGTTCCGTGCACGAGGACGGCCTCAACCAGGATCTTGGGTTCATGTTACACTATCTGTAACCTCCACGACTTGCAAAATCTAACTAACTGTCCCGGCTGGAAACAATACACACCTCTTTCACCTGTGCTTAACCCTCTCTCCACTCATTGCTTATACTTTTAAAACTTGATTACCTGTAAAGACTCGCATTCCAACCATTATTTTGTAAATTGAGTTTGTGTCTTTATATGCCCTGTTTGTGAACTCTAATCCCACTCATCTGACAAAGGAGCAGCAAGCGCTCCGAAAGCTAGTGCTTTTGCTACAAATAAATCTGTTGGACTTTAACCTGGTTTTGAGATTTCTCACTGTGTTTACCCCAGTCCAAAGCCAGCATCTCCACATCATGGCTACCATTTTTATACCCAGATATCAGACCATCAAATAGTTCCACTATCTGACTGTATTCAGAAGATCAAATTTTCCATGAATTGCTAATAAGATCATAATTACGTTTGTAGACTGATTTAACTCATCTGGCATGTGGAGTTTCTGCCAGCAAAGAAGTTAAAAAGTAAGACCTTGAAGGTTGTAATCTCTGGATTTCTCCCAGTACTACATACTAGCAGCAGTAGAAATAGTGAAAGGATCCTGCTTGGCTTGCTTGGTGAGGGAGGGAAAGCTTCAGATTCCTGGGAGTCTGGGACCAGTTCTGAAGTGAGGTACCAATTCAGCAGGAACGTCAACACTCAGACAAACGTGCTTGTGGGCAAGCTCACAAGTGTGTGATTGGGGATGGTTTAAACTATTGGCAGAGGGATTGACAGTAGCTTATAAATGTAGAAAGAAGGAATCAGACACATAAAGGAATGAGTTTTGAATAGTTCTACAGAAGGAGGACCTTATTAGGAGCAGACTATGAAGAAAACATGGACTAGGAAGACAGTTTTGCAGCCTGTATGTAAATGCCCAAACTGTGGTAAATAAATTTGATGAGCAGCAAGCACAAATGGCCTTGTGGGAGTATAATAGAAATGTAGAAAAGATGGGGAAGAAAAAAGGGGATAGAGTGGTAGTACTGATTAGTGAAGACATTGTAGTGTTGGAAAGAGAGCGAGCAAAGACGAAATCCAATTGTCTAGAGTTGAGAAGAAAAAAAGATGAGTTTAAAGTTTATTTATTTATTAGTCACAAGTAGGCTTACATTAACACTGCAATGGAGTTACTGTGAAAACCTCCTTAGTCACTACACTTCAGCACCTTTTCAGGTACACAGGGAGAATTTAGCATGGCTAATGCACCTAATCAGCACTGCTTTCAGACTATGGGAGGACACTGGAGCATCCAGAGGAAACCCACACAGACATGGGGACAACACGCAGACTCCACACAGACAATAATCCAAGCTAGAATGTAAACCCAGGTCCCTGGCGTTGAGGCAGCAGTACTAATCACTGTGCCTCTGTGCCACCCATATTGATTGAGCTACTGAGGGTATTATGTAAGCATCCAAATAGTGAGTGATAGAGGAATAAATCTGCAGGAGAATCTCAGTGATGTGTGAGAACTATAGAGTGGTGGTATTGGATTACCCAAATATGAACTGAGATGATGGGCGGGATTTTACAACCTTGCTTGAGTGAGCCCAGAAATTCCTGCCCGAGGTCAACAGACATTTCTGTTGTCCGCCCCTTGCCTGCTCCAATTCTGTGGCGTGTGGGGCAGTATAATTCAGGTGAATGTTTGTAAAAGGGTGAGAAAGGGAGAAATTTCAGAAATGCTTCCAGGAGAACAACTTTGAGAAAACACCAGTATTTTCTCTGTTTAACTAGGAAAAAGGCATTGCTAAATCTGGTGCCTAGGAGTCAGGTGGACCGAGTGTCTGTGGAGGAACACTTGAGTAAAAGTGCTCATTTAATCATAAGGTCTTAATTAGGGTATAATGGAACCAAAGATTGAAAAGAAAAATTAACGGAATAGTGGGTGATCTTTAAGGCAGAGAGAGGTACTATTGGCATAAGCTGAATACATTTCAGCAAGAGCAAAATGTAAGGGAATTAAAATCAGGATTCATAAGAAATAGGAGCAGGAGTAGGCCATCCAGCCCTTCAAGCCTGCCCCGCCATTCAATAAGATCATGGCTGATCTGTCGTGTCTCAGTTCCACATTCCCGCCCTCTCCCCATAACCCTTAATCCCCTCGCTTATCAAAAACCCATCAACCCATGTCTTAAAAATATTTAGCGAGGCAGCCTCCACCACCTCAACGGGCAGAGAATTCCAGAGATTCACCACCCTTTGAGTGAAGAAGTTCTTCCTCAACTCTGTTCTAAACCGCCCCCCCCCTTTATCTTGAGGCTGTGCCCCCTAGTCCTACTGTCCTTTCTGAGCGGGAAGAGCCTCTCCACCTCTATCCTATCCATCCCATTCATCTTCTTATATGTCTCAATGAGATCTCCCCTCATTCTTCTAAACTCTAACGAGTACAAGCCTAGTTTATTCAGCCTCTCCTCATAGCTCAACCTCCTCAACTCCGGACCTTGCATGACAAGAGAGACCGAATATGATGAAACTAAAAAAGAGGGTGTATGATGCGTGGGTGAATTCGTGATGGGTGGTCTAGGCTAAATACAGCAAATTGACACAAGAAGTGAAGATAAAAGTAAGATTGGCAAAGAGAGAACATGAGAACGGACTGGTAGTTAACATATAAAAAGGAATGCAAAAATCTTGTACTGACATGCAAACAGTAAATGGGTAACAAGAGGTAGAGTGAGGCAAATTAGGGACAAAGAAGATGTAAAATGCTTAAAAGCTCAGGTCAAGTCTAGAATACTTGAGTACTTTGTATTGATATCTGGTACAGAAGAGAATGCTGACAAAATATTGATAGAAGCAGTGATGACAGAGATAAGAATGGGGTGAAAATTGATCAAAGTATGTACTGGAAAGACTGGTTGTGCTTATGTTCTTGGTTCAGATGGCTTGCATCTCAGGTTATTAAAGGAATTGGGAGTGGTGACAGTGGAAGGACTTGCCATAATCCGACTATAGAGTAGATTGGAAGATGCCAGAGGATTGGAGAATGGCAAATGTGATGCACTCATTCAAGAAAGGTTGTAAGGATATTCATAACTACAAGCTGATTAGTCTAACATCAGTGATTAGGAAGGTTTTGGAAACAATTGAGGGGGGAAAAAATCATCTTTTTGGAGAGGGTTGCGTTAATTAAGGAGAGGAGTTTTTGACAAAGTACCATGTAACAGGCTGGTTAACAAAATTGAATGGAAAGGTTAGTGTCAGCTTAGATTAAAGAATTGGTTTAAGAACAGAAAACACTGATCTCTGGTAAATGGTTTTTCAGGCTAGAGGATGGTAGAATCATAAAACATAGAAAATAGAGCAGGACTGGGCCATTTGTCCGTTTGAGCCTACTCTGCCATTCAGTATGATCATGGCTGATCATCAGTCTCAACACCATACTCCCACACTCTCCCCATACCTTTCAACACCTTGAGCCTAGAAATCTATTTCCTACTTGCATATATTTGATGACTTGTCACCACAGCAGAAAATTTCACAGGTTCAGCACCCTCTAAGTGAAGATGTTTGTCCTCATCAGTTCGAAACAACCTACTCCATATCTTGAGACTGTGACCCCTTGTTCCAGACACCCCAGCCAGAGGAAATCATATCCCCGCATCCAGTCTGTGCAGCCCTCTCAGAATTTTATACATTTCAATTAGATACCCTCCTCCTCCACACGTGCGCACAGACACAGTGAATGCAGGCCCAGTCAACCCAAACTCTCACGGCATGACTATTCTGCCTTCCCAGGAATCGATCTGGTGCAGCTTTGCTGCTCTTCCTGTATGGCAAGTATATCCGTTCTTAGGCAAGGAGATCAAAGTGACACACAATACTCCAGATGTTGTGTTCCCCAACAGTGAGGTCAGGAGTAGGGTGACTATATGAATGAATTGAACATTGCAATATGGAGTACAATTTCAGTATTTGTTGATGATATCAAACTTGGGAAGAGTGGCAGATGGCAAGGATAATATCAGTTGACTGCACCAAGATATAGTTAGGCTATCGGGTTGCTATAGAAGTGGCAGATGGAACGGAACACAAAAATATGAGGAACAGAGAGAAGCCATAAATGGCATGGTTCTAAATAGTGGGGTGGAATGGTGGCAGTGTGCTTAGCACTGATGCCTCACAGCATCAGGGATCTGGGTTCAATTTCAGCCTCGGGTGACTGTATGGAGTTTGAACATTCTCCTCATATCTGCATGGGTTTCCTCCAGGTACTCCAGTTTTCTCCAACAGTCCACAGATGTGTGTAGCTTAGGTGGATTGGCCATGCTAAACTGATCCTTAGTATCAGGGCGATTAGCAGGGTAAATACATGAAGTTACGGGGACAGGGTCTGGTGGGATTATTTTGGTGCAGGCCTGAAGGGCCGTACAGCCTCTTTCTGCACTGTAGGGATTCTGAGAGTGCATAGGGACGCAGAATGCCTAGGGTTCTTGGCGCATTGACCTTTGGAGGTGGTAGAACATATAGAATGAGCAGTTGACACAGCTTGAGCTTCATAAATGGAGGTATTGAACACAACAGCAGGGAAATTATACTGAACCTTTCTAATGCTCTGGTTACATCATAACTAGACTTTTTTGTCCAGTTCTATTCATTTCCCTTTAGGAAGGTTTTAAGCTCTTTGAGAGGTCACAGAGGAAATTTACCAGAATTGTACCACAGTTGAAGAACAAGAAAAAAAAGCCGCTTCCATTAACTAATAGTACAAGGGCAAGAGGGGACAGATCTAACGTTTTGGGCCAGAAATGCAGGGAGAATGTGAGGAAGAACATTGTCATGCAGTGCTTAGTAAAGGAATGGATCTTGCTACCTGTGAGGTTAATGACTACGGAAGCGACCAATGATTTTTCAAAAGAAAATTTGATAAGCAAAAGGGAAATAAAATGTGGCTACACGGATAGACTGGACAAATAGGAAGGATAGGTTTGATCTACAGGGAGCCAGCATAGCCTTTGTGGGCTGCATGGCCTCATTCTGTGCTGTAATGACCCTTGATTTATTGCTAGATCTTCAGGCAAGTGTGTTTTAACCTTTGTAAAGTTTTCTTTGTTTCCTTCACTAGCCTTCAGATGTGCATACTGTTTCTTTCTTAATCCGGCACGGAAAACAAGGCCTCAGGCTCCAAGACTTCCAGATTTCAACTTTGAAAAAAGAACACGTGGTGACTCTCAAAGCTCAGTTGGCTCTCAGTCTGCGATACATGATGATCAACCTGCTAATGGTATATATTCATGACAAATTCCAAGTTAGAACCAAAGCACATTGCAACACTGAAAAAGGAGCTACACTTGATGAAGGAAGGATATTTTACTCAAGAATATTCAAAAACTTTGTTATCAGTACAATTCTAGTAGATTTCCCTTTCTAATTATACTGAACTCAAGTTCTGTCGAATCGTATTCCTGCATGTAGTAAATTGTTCAGATTTTTAAAATGGCAAACATTAAAAAAAACATTTTTTCTTATCCTCTGCTAACCAAACCAATTACAAAATGGCATTGAGACATTGTGAAAATTCGATCCTTCAGATGTATATTTAGCAGTAAAGTTCATTGTTTTATTTGAGTCAGTGCTTGATATAATATTTAATCTTATTTTTCTCAATCTGAAGATGAAAATATAATCTGAAAGAACAGAGCAGATGTTATTGAAGACTGTAACAGGCCAGATCTTGCTGCGTTTGGGCTTTTATCCTCCATCCTTCAGCTTTATTTTCCTTTACATTAACTTGCTATTAGTGTGAACTAATAACAGCAAGTACGTATAAGACATTAGGGAATGGTGGGCCCAAATGTGCATCTCTTTCAATGAGATTTAAGCATTGAGAAAGAAATAGGAGTAATGGAGAAGGAAGGTGCATTTGAGACAAATTGAATAGAGAAGGAACAAGTGAGGGAAGTAAATATTGGGTTAAGAGAACAAAGGAGACAAAGGAAAAATTTTTTAAAAATTTTTTTCAGGTGTTTCCAGTTTTAAAAATCTGAACAATTTACTACACGCAGGAATACGATTCGACAGGTTAAATTGTTCCTTGCCAAGTCAAAGAAATTGCTTGGAATTGCATTAACAATGGTCAAATTGTCAACTGTATTTGTGCCGTTAAGTCCCAGTCCAGCTTTCTGTCATGAGTTTACTGGGCAATTAATGCACAAAACCACAAACTTCTTACAAATAACAGGGTAGCTCAGGACATGGTGGTGCCTGTGCAAAACGAATAGCAGAAATTGGCTAGTGAGTTCTGATGACCGAGCAAGAATACTTTGGGAAGTAGAATAGTGGAATGGTGGAGGAGGAGTTTCTTGGTTGAGGCATTTTTTGCATTTGTAAATAATTAAAGAGAAATATTAGAATTTCAAAGTTGGGGTTAAGAGGAAAGAAAATAAAGCTACTTGCATCTTATATACCTGTTGTAAAGAAAAGCAAGCTATTACAAGCATTCCACATATATCCACAAAAGGTTATACATTTCAGTAAGTATAATACTTTTACGGTTATATAATGGATACACTTAGTAAATTACAGTGGGTGTGCGATGATCATCCTTAAGCTGCAACAAAACTGATGGAAGCTGCAGCTGTTTTGGAAGCTTTACAGTTGTCATTTCTTGCAGCTTATTTAGACTGGCTATATTTTTTGTGTTCTAGAACAAAGTGAGGAAGCTCAAGATCAAAATGTTGCATCTCTTCACAATAGCAGCCAAGTTGAGATTGCTAAAGAAGAACCACCTACTCCAATGGAGGTTGAACTAAGGGGTGACAAAGAAGTGGAATGTGAGGAGCAACCAAAAGAAAACGTAAATGATATTGAAATGAGTAAAGGTGAAGAGTCTCCTGTAGGAGACTGAATAGCAAAGTTTCTTACAACTCAGTAACGAGTTAAAGCTTTAATATATTTCCCCAAAACAACGTGCCAGTTGGTTCTACCAGATGACCAATGCAATGGGTTAACTGATTAAGTTAAAATTTGAAAGGTTTAACTCTTATCAGTATTAATGTAACAATCTAACAATCTTTTTGTTCTGAAGAAAAATAATCTAGATTTGCTGTATATGTTTTCTTTTGTTTGTCATAAATCTCCAAATTGTCAGTGATATTAAATAGCAAAGGCTGCTTTATCAGTTGTCAGGTCATGCCCTTTTGCTTTTCAGATGTACTATGTTGTACAGAATTGGAGGATTAGAATCCAATTGCGAAATATTTAAAATGGGTTGACCTTTTAACCCTGTTTCAGAGATGTGCTTAGATAGAGGTCGTCTTCTATATTTTAAAGACTGTTTAATATATAATGCTTTGAAGTCTTGAAAGGTTGGAACTGGATTAAGGAAAAATCATTTAATGGAAAATGCACTACTTTGGCTATGATACATGATGCAAGACTTGCTGTTTACTGTCAGAAATGCAAAACTAGCTTTTATATTTTTAAGCTTGTAACTTTTGGATAGTAGGGTTACCCAGTCCTTTGTATATTTAATATTTAAAAACTGTTCATTTGGATAATGTGTTTTCTTTGTCTGTGGATGATGAATTCACATGCTGTTAGAAGAGGTACAATGCAGATTTTTCTACTAAGTTTACAAGAAAAGCTATTGTGTTACAGGGACTAATATAATGGTCCATGGATATCTCCGGTACTGTGTGGCACGCTTATGCGCTTTAGGTTTTGAAAGTTAAATAAATTGTAATTGCCATGTTTTCATCAACTAAGTGCTTTATATAGAATACTGAAATTTTACTTTGCCCTGTATAAAAATCAAAATCAGAAAGCTTTCAAAAAAGTAAAATGCTATCAATTTCTTGTACTCTTTCAATTAATGCTAAAACACGATTATGATTCAATGCTGTCCCAACCAAGGCACGATTTTAACGTGCATTATTCCACCTTGGTTTAAAAAATTGAATTTTGTTCCCCAAATGTGAAATTACAGATTATCGCTAGAGTATATTTGTATGAATGACCACTGCTTTATCAGAAAGTAAATATACATCATCAGTGTTGAGCAGTATTTCTAGAATAAATGTTTAAAGTAAGCACGTCATTAAAGCCCCGGTTCATTTGAGTGATTGTTGAGTCCTGTACGGGGATACTCTGATTCTAATCTGATTTGCATGTGTTTGAGGGTTTCATAAATTGCAAATGTTTTGTTCTGTGATAAAGTTGTGAGGAAAAGTGTGTTTTCATTCTCGTGTAATAATGTGTCCATGGAATTGCAGTTGGGCCAAGCCATGCTGTGATGCAACCCAAGCAGGCAGCAGTTGACAGTTTTCAGGACCTACAGATGTATTTTTTTGAGGAGCAAGGCGCAAGGTCAATGTATTTATTGCAGGATGCTTCAAACCTCTGTCTAGCAGGATGGCTAAAATAAACCTATTTCAATAAACAGAATCTAATCAAGGTGACCATATGTACCACTTAAAAGCTGTGATATTGGGCAATAATAATCTGCCACAGAGAAACTTGTATAATAAACTGTTTTCTGTGTACATGAGTAAAATCTTGCTCTATTATTTTTTCACTTTCTAAAAGACTGCTTACTGCAAAAATTCTGGTCTGTTATGCCTGCATAAATAATGTATCTAAAGCAATCTGGGAATATACGCGGAATGACTAATGGCAGCACCCTGACACAATGGTTAGCACCGCTGACTCAGCACCATGGCCCCAGGCTCATATCCCGGCTTGGGTCACTGTCTGTGCAGAGTCTGCACATTCTCCCCTTGTCTGTGTGGGTGTCCTCCAGGTGCTCCGGTTCCTCCCACAGTCTAAAGTTGTACTGGTTAGGTGGATTGGCCATGCTAAATTGCCCCTTAGTGTCGGGGGGGGTGGGTGGGCTGGTTAGTGTAAATGCATGGGGTTATGAGTGGGATTGTGGTCAGTGCAGAGGCAATGGACTGAGTGGCCTCCTTCTGCACTGTAGGAATCTATGACTTGGGATTTCCCATGTGGAATTGTATTCTCTCAAGGTCTGGAAATTATTCTCTTCATTTTATTCACTTTTTTTAATGGGTTACAATACTTTGACCTGCTGGTATCTCTTGCTCACATAGGCAAGTGCTTAAAAAAATTCTTGGTAAATAAGCTCCCATTTCTCCATGCTTGCAACTAATGACTTTGCCAAGTTCATAAGTAAGCATTTTGTTTTTCTTGTTTTAGCTCTTTAATTTCCTAAAATAGGTGTTTTAACACTAACATTCTTTGAAACCCAGATATGATGCTATATGAAGTTTAAATAATAGCTTTTCAGAAGATTAGTTTAGTAGGCAAGAATAAACATATCTTCCAAACTCCCTTCATCTGTTTCTCAAGTGTCTTTATATGGACAGTACCAAAAAACACACTGAACAACTTAGTGTTCATTTACTTCAACATGCCTTTTGTAATTCACTACAGTTTACCAAATGTGCCATCAAGGAACCCTAGAAAAATTGGAATTGGGTGAAAACTCTCCATTTGCTAGAGTCATACCTCCATCAAAATGGTTGTTGATGTCCAATCATCCTAGCCCTTGAACATCATTGCAGGAGTTCTTTGAAGCAGTGATCTAGACCCAACCAACTTTAGATGCTTCATCCATGGTCTTCCTCCACATAAGGTCAGCAGTAGGGATGTTCTGTGGTGATTGCACAGAATTCAGCACCATTTGTAGCTTCTCAATCAATGCATGCAACTTGCAGCAAGACTTGGATAACGTACAAGCTTAGGGTTCTAAGTGGCAATAACATTTGCACCACACAACTGTCAGGAAATTACCATCTCCACTAAAAAGCCTGATCACTCATTCTTGATATTCAATATCATTATCATTGTCTGATCCCCAACCACCAACATTCTGAGAGTCTACTTTGACTAGAAGCCGAACTGAATGGATGCATGTGAATGCTGTTGTTACAAGTGCAGATGAGGGGCTGGGAATTAAGTGGTGCATGCTGCCCCAATACTTTTTAGTTTTCTACTAGGCACAAATCGGGAGTATGATGAAATGCTCTTGTCTGGATGAATGCAGCTTCAACAATGCTCAAAAAGGTCAATGCTATCCACGACCTTTGATTCAGAGTGTCGTGACTCAGAGATACTACCTCTATTACTGATGCACAATATGTATCATCCCCAACTCCGACTACTTTCACAGCACCTGTGATCTAGAAAGACTGACAAAGTGCAAGGAAATGCCACTACCTGAAAGTTCCTCTAAACCACCTGACACCTCCTTGACCTGTTTGACTTTGATACAGTTGACCATGCCACCTTCCACCAGTGGGTGCCCATTGTGATTGAGCTGAGTGGGACTGCTCTCACCTGGATCCATTTTTATCTATTTCATTGTCATTGGTATCATTTGGAACAGCTACTCATCCTGTTCCCAAGATCTATTCTTGACTGCCTTCTATTTCTCATCTACATGCTTCCCCTCAGCGACATCATCTGAAATCACACACAGCTTTAGTTTCCACTGATATCCATTTTACTACCACTTTTCCTGACTTCTGTTGCTAAATTATCAGATTACGAATGGCCACATAAAACTTTCCATCAATGAAATATTGAGGTGATGAAAGCTTATGTTTTTGGTCCTTGCACCAAATTTTGTTCTCCAGACACACAAAAGAAATAGGAGCAAATAAATATAGGCCATTGCTTTGCCATTCGATAAGGTTGTGGCTAATCTATGGCCTCACTCTGCTTTCCCGCCTGCCCCCCACAATGCTTGATTCCATTGTTGCTGAGAAATTGTGTAAAAACCCTGAATCTATTCACTGCTCTCTAGGGTAGAGAATTCCAAGGACTAATAGCCCTTAGGGGTTCCTCCTTTTCATCTTAACTCTCTTCTGAAACAGTCCCCTCATTTTAATTTCCCCCATGGGGGCTAGGAGGAAGGGTGTGGATTAGAAAGAATCCTCTCTACCCTGTCAAGCCTCCTCTAGACCTTGTATATTTCAATAAGATCCCTTTCGTTCCTCTAAATTCCAGTGAGTATAGGAACAACTTGCTCAACCTCTGTTCGTAAGATAACTCTTTCATCCAGGAATCGGCCTGGTAAATCCTTTCTGAACTGCTTCCAATGTACGTGCAGTCATCTCCTTGAGTAAGGAGGTAAAAAACCTATGCAGAACTTGCTCTACTTGCATGCTAGCTTTTTGTGATTCATGAACAAGGACACCCAGATCCCTCAGTATTGCAGCATTCTGTCGTCTCTTTCAACTTCAATAATATTCTGCTTTTCCTTTCCTCCCAATTTGGGTAACCTCGCATTTTTCCACACTGTGCTCCATCTTCCAAATTTTTGCCTGTTTACTCAACATGTGTATCCCTTTGCAGACTTTTTGTGATCTCACACCTTGCTTTTCCACCTATTTTATATTGCCAACAAATGTGGCTGCAGTACACGCTGTCCCCTTCCAAGCCATTAATATAGATTGTAAATAGTTGAAGCCCCAGCACTGATTCCTGTGGCACTCCTCTGCATCAGCTTACCAACCTTATCCTGTGTTCTGTTAGTCATGTTACTGAATGCCTTTTGGAAATCCGAATACACTACACATTCCCCTTCATTTTGTTCGTTACATGATTTAAAAAAAAAACTCATTTGTCAAACATAATTTCTCTTTTACAAAACCATGTTGACTCTGCTTCAACGCATAACAATTTCATAAAAGTTTTCCTCCTACTTCCTTAGTAATTATACTCCATTGATAGATTTTAGGCTAGCTGGTCTATAACTTCCAACTTTATCCTCCCTCCTTTCTTGAATAGAGATGTTACATTTGTGTTTTCCAATCCACTGGAACCATACCAGAATTGAGAGAATTTTGGAAGATTAGAGCCAATGCATCCACTATCTCTGGCACTTCTTTCTGGGATGCAGGCTATTTGGTCCAGGGAATTTGTCACTCTTTAGCCCTGTTAATTTTCTCAGTATTTTATCTCTGGTGATGGTGATTATTTTAGGTTTGTCCCACTCATTTGCCTCTTTTTCTACTATTCTTGAGGTGCTTTTAGTGTCTTCTATCATGACAGATATTGTATAAAATATATTTCCTTGTTTCCCACTGTAAATTTCCCAGTCTCATTCTCTAAAGGACCAAAGTTTATTTTAATTGACCTTTTCCTTTTTTATAGACTTCCTTGCTATCTGTTTTTATATTACCTGCTAACTCTCATATTTTAATCATTTTTAGTCATTCGTGCTGATTTCTCAAATTTTCCTAATCTTCTGGTGTACCGTTACCTTTGCAGAATTGAGACGTTTATTTTAATTTGATATTATCCTGAACTTTCTCAGCTATGTATGCTTCATGCTTCTCATTGATTCTTTCTTAATGAAACATACCTTTGTTGAGAGTAATGAAATATCTCCATTAATGTCTCCCACCTCTTATCTACTATCTTACCTTTGAAAGTGTTTTCAACCAATTCTGTCTTCTCTTTTGTGATTGCCTTTATTTAAGTTTAAGATACTGGTTTCAGACCCCAAGTTTTTCATCCTGAAACTGAATGTGAAATTCTGTCACAGTATTACTTTTCCCTAGATGATCTCTTACTATGAGATCATTAATTAACCTTGCTTTTTAACACCTTACCAGTTTCCTAGTTGGTTTCACAATGTATTATTCAAAGTCCCACATACTCTTACGAATTTGTCCTCAAGACTACCTTGCAAACTTGATTTGCTCAATCTATATAATGATTAAAATCGCACAAGATTGTTGCAGTATCTTTCTCATAAGCCCCCACTATTTCTTGACTTGCATTCTGTCTGACAGTGCAACTGCTTTTAGGGGGCTGATAAATGTGACTTACTTCTATTATTACTTATCATCGCCATGACTCTACATTTGATCTTCAGAACCAGGATCATTTCTCAATGTCTTACTGATTTCATCTTTTATTAACTGAGCTACCCACCCCTTTTTCTTGCTATCACTTTGAAATGTCAAATACCCTTGAATATTCTGATCCCAGCCTTGGAATACCTTGCAGCCACATAATAGATATATCCATTTATGCCATCAATTCACCTTTTTTTTACAATTGTTGTGACCATTCAAATAAAGAGCCTTTATCTGACTTGTGTCAAATAATCTCAATTTTGTTCCCAACTTGAGTGGCACCATGTATCACAGTGCTGTGATCAATTTGCTCATCCTTCCTACAGACACTGTCCTCATCCCCACAGGTTGGAAGAACATTGTACAAGTGCCAGGGCCGAGACTCTGCCTATGCTACCTTCGAGATCCCCATACCTGACAATCATATCTTCATGTCCCTAAATCTGAAACTGAAGCACTTAGCCCAAGGGCTGTAACTACCTTGTGGATTAAAATATCCTCCGAACTATTTTTTCTCTAATGCTTCACAGAACCTGAAACTCAGATCTTCTCCCCATGACCTCCATGATCCTATCTATGCCCCATGATTTCCTTGATCTCTCTCCCCTAACTTTCAAACCATTATCTATCTCTGCCACAGCCTTCCACAATTTCATTCCCCACAATCTCTCTTGATCCCACCTCTTCTCTAACCTCACACCCAACTTCGTCCTTCAGCTCATGTTCTCATCCTTCCTAGTTCAAGTTTAGCCCCCCCACAGCTGTCCACCATCCCCTCTCATCACTCCATGAGTCCTTTCAAACCCACTTCAACCCCTCCCACCTCTTCTTCATCCAACTCTCCACCAACTCCACCCACTTCTTGAACCTCCACACCTAGCTCTCCACCACTCTAAGCTTTCTTCAATCCTCTCCCAACTCCCCATTACCTGTCCAAAATCTCTCTTCCCCAACCCCACCAATTTGCACCTTCTCCACAAGACAGATATTAATAGATGAGTAAGTGCAAAATATATTCCTGTCTTGCAGTTATGTGTTGCCTCATGCTGGTTGTATAATAAATGTTTCATGTTCCTACAGCTTCATTTTTTTCCATATATTTTGACTCGTATTCAGTTTTTAGACTTTTTAACCCCCATTTTTGCTTAAATGTTGACCCCAAACTATTTCTAAATGAGCCTATGTAAGTGAGTCAAGTCATAAATCAATGTTTTCAGGTCAACTATTGGTGTCTTTGGTTTGCTTTGGTAGACTGTAGAAAAAATGTTAATATTATCAACATTTTACAGTAATATGTTTTGAACCAAAACAGCTACTAACAATGCTTTACATTTTAGGATCAGTATTAATAAACCTTCATTTATGTTGACAAGTGCCTTTGATACATAACTCTGATTTTTGCTGTAACTCTCCTTCATAAAGAAACAAGTTTAGTATCTGTTCTAATATATTGCCACATATATTTAAAGGTACATTTTGAAGGGGGCTCTTTAAAAACTTGAGTTTTTACAGTAAATATCTGGTGCTCTGATTTTGATGGTACTTTAGACATTTTCTTTCTAGCTTACTATGTTTTCTATGCGTTCCTTTTTAGTTTCTAAACATTATTGGTTTCCTGTTTTAAGATATAAATTATAATGAAAATAAGGGGAGGCAGTGATATTGTCGTTGGACCAGTAATCTAGAGACCCAGGTCAATGCTCTGGGGACTCGGGTTCGAATCTCACCTTGGCAGATGGTGAAATTTGAATTCAATAAAAAAAATCACAGAATCCCTAAAGTCCAGATGAGGTCATTGAGTCTGCACCAACTCTCTGACAGAGCATCTTACACAGGCCCCTCTACCCTGTCCTATCCCCATGACCCCCACACACTTCCCATTGCAAATCCTTCTGCGCCAATGCTTACCCAATAACCCCATGTGTTTACCCCACCAATCCCCCTATTCTATACATCTTGGAGCACTAAACCTCCGCCTAACCGGCATATCTTTGGACGGCGGAAGGAAACCAGAGCACCTGAAGGAAACCCATGAGGACATGGGGAGAATGTGCAAACTCCACACAGACAGTCATCCCAGGCCAGAATTGAACCCCAATCCCTGGAGCTGAGGCAGCCGTGCAAACCATTGTGCCACCATGCAGCCCAGATCTGGAATTAAAGGTCTGATGATGACCATGAAACCATTGTTAATTGTAGTAAAAACCCACTTGGTTTGCTAATTTTTTTAGGGAAGAAATCTGACATCATTACCTGAGATGGCCTACATGTGACTTCAGATCCACACAATGTGGTTGACTCTGAAATGTCCTCAGGGAAGGGCAATAAATGTTGGCCCAGCCAATGATGCTCACATCCCATGAACAAATTTTTTAAAAAAAGAATGTCACCAATGCAATTCTCTTAGAGGCCCTCCTACCTACAGGGTGCCCAGATTCCATTCCCTCCTGAAAAAGCCTCCATCCATTGGTGTTCAGATGAATGAGAGGTGATCTTATTGAAACAGATCTTGAGGGGACTTGATATGGTTGATACTGTGAGGATGTTTCCATTTCTGGGGGAGAATAGAACCAGGCAACAGAGTTGAAGAACAAGAGGATTACCCCATTTATGACTCAGATAAGAATTTGTTTTCTCTCAAAAGATGGTTAGTCGTGGCTGCGTCATTGAATTTATTCAAGGCTGAGTTAGGCTCCGATAGATGAGGAAATACAGGGTTATGGGAGGAAAATAGAAAAGTGGAGTTGAGACACAACCAGATCAGCCATGATCTAATTGAATGGTGGAGCAGGTTTAAAGGACCACATTGCCTACCCCTGCATCTAAGTCTTATGTTCCTATGTAAGTGACCTAGAACTTGGACCACACACAATACTTTTTCCAGTATCAAGGTTGAAGCTGTCAATGGAACATGCAGAGTAAAGTAACATCCTACTAACCATCTTACTAACCATCTTACATGCAGAGTAAAGTAATATCCTGTAGTGACTTGATTGTTAATAAACCATTAGAGTCCTCTAAAACTTCTGTTACTTTCAAGATCACCTACATTATTGATCAACCTTGGTTCTGTAGTTGGGCCTGGATTGGCTCACTAATTTACTGGCAGCATAACTAAAGCATTCTATCTAGTAATGTTTCTGCGTAAAACCAGTCTTTCGTAAATCTGGTTGGACCACTGGCTGAAGACTTTGGACAAATTTTGTTTGGCTGCCATGGTTGAAGACCTTGATTTACCAGAGGTGATCTTCAGTAACTTCAGGCTGATCTAGATGTTGGAAACTGGTAGATTATTTGAACCCATTAGAAGATATTCTAGGAGCCTGTGATTACAGCTGCACTGTTAAATAGTTATCTTACCTTAGCTGCATGTGAACAGATAAAGCAGGTGCTTTGCAGTATCCTTATGCCCCTCAGACTTTTCCAGCATTTTATTTGAGGAACATATATTTTCATGGAGGCATCCAAATAGTAGAATGACTTGATGTCAATATTGACTATATAAGAGGAACTTACGGGTGTCACAGCTGATCCAGCCCTTCCATTTTCACTTTCTATATAATTATCTGTAAGAATTATTTGGGAGTACTTGACACAAGATATTTTAATGATGAGAGATAAGAGGATTCCCAAGGATACAAATAAATTTCCATTTGTACAATCTATCGCTTTCTCTCCATTTGTACTGTAAATAGGTATAGGATGTAAAGCTAAGACATTTCTTGAGGAAGTCAATATGTTTTGGATAGATTGGTGGAAGGCCACGTGTTGAATGCCATCCCTCAAATACACTGGGTGTAATGTTTATGCAGTAACAGATCAGCTAGAACTGTGTGGTTATTGCTGATTCTTCTGCAGCCCACATAGAACGCCATCAAGGTCAACTTGGCACCAATATAAACTACAGCAATTCTTTAGGCATATGAAAGCATGAGAATAATCAAAATAAGGACACCACTTAGGACTAATGTGAACTATATTGTACTTGGTAAGAAGTCTCACAACACCAGGTTAAAGTCCAACAGGCTTATTTGGAATCACAAGCTTTTAGAGCGCTGCTCCTTCATCAGGCGAGTCAACCTGATAAAGGGTTAGTGCTCCAAAAGCTTGTGATTCTGAATAAACTTGTCAGATTTTAACCTGGTATTATGAGACTTCTTACTCTGCCCACCTCAGTCCAATGCCAGCATCTCCACATCATATATTGTACTTGAGAAGGAGGGAATGGTAATGATGCTTAATGAATATTTTGCCTCACATTTAAGGAGAAAATTAAAGTGGGTAGTAGAGGTTTCCGAGTAGAATGTGAAGGAACTACTCCTACTTTGAAGAAAGGGCCAAAAGACACTCTTTTCCTGATTCGTATGTTCATACATACGTACGCTTCTGAGTTAGTGTGATATTGGTAATCATGGTGTGTTTCAGGGATCTGTGCAAAAGCCCTCATTTTCAATTTCTATTTATGATTTTGGTATAGACACGAGGAATGATACTAAAGATTCCTGATATCAGGTTATGGGATATGGCAAACTGAGGAAAATGCAGGAAGGCATTTAAAGAACTAGCAAAGTAAAATAGATTACATATTACATTCAATATGGAGAAATATGAAGTGTGTTTTGAGAAAAATAATAGTAAAATTAAGAATATCCGACAGCATTGCTCTTCAATTGCAGATACACAAATCAACATTAAGAGCACAGATCACAGTACTTTGAAAAGGCAAAAGAGAGTCTTGCTTTTAGATGTAGCCACATTGAGTACAAAAACAAAGAAATTGTGTTGATTTAGCAAAAGAAATGTTTGTTTCTTTGAGTCACATTTTGAATGACTCCATGAACTTATTAGAAAATGCCAGCCAGAGAAAGACTTGCAACAAGAACTTTCAGCCTGTTACAAGTATGATGCCTTGTGCATTGGGATACATGTGTCCCCATCTACAACGTAACCATCTGAGATAGAATGAAAAAAAGATCAAAACGGATGTGAAGAAAGAAAAAAATCTGGAAAAATCCCCTCTGACCCCTTTGAATAAGATGATGAATGGGATGGATAGGATAGAGGTGGAAAGACTCTTCCCGCTCAAAAAAGACAGTAGGACTAGGGGGCACAGCCTCAGGATAAAAGGGGGGCGGTTTAGAACGGAGTTGAGGAGGAACTTCTTCACTCAAAGGGTGGTGAATCTCTGGAATTCTCTGCCCGTTGAAGTGGTGGAGGCTGCCTCGCTAAATATTTTTAAGACGCGGGTTGATGGGTTTTTGATAAGAGAGCAGATTAAGGGTTATGGGGAGAGGGCGGGAAAGTGGAACTGAGCAGTGACAGATCAGCCATGATCTCATTGAATGGCGGGGCAGGCTCGAAGGGCTAGATGGCCTACTCCTGCTCCTATTTCTTATGTTCTTATGAATGATCTTGTAACTGTCCTAGCCAGAAACAGGTGCAGCCCTCACTTGAAGGAACTCAGCAAATCAATACTCACTTCATGATCATGAGTTTCTTCTCTGTGAAATGAGTCAGCACCTAATGTCATTTCTGCCTTTAGATAATTTGGGATATATCTTTGGTCTTCCTGAATATTATTAATAAAATCTAAACTTTTCATCAAGCCATCCCCAGATCCAAGCTTCTGAGCCTTGAGCCTACTTCGTAACAAAGATTGAAAGTTTTAAACATTGAATCAATTTCGGAAATTCTCCTTTGTGTCCTTTCCAAAATCTCATTATGATCTATCTGGAGCGGAGGCCAAAACTGGACACAATGTTCTAATATGAGACTTAATCAAGGTAATATACAAATGGTATGCTTTGTTTTATAGTGTATTGTCCTGTAAGTCTAACTTTGTTACACAATGTCCATCCAGAAGATTTACGTACTAGAACACTAACATCTCTTTCTGTCTCTTTTGGCTTTAGTTTTTTCCTTGAAGAGCACATGCCTATTTTTGCCCATATGTGTAATACTGCACTTTTCTAAGGCGACCGTTTTCTGGTTATTAGCCCAACTCCATAGCATATATATCTACATCTGTTGGAGAAGTTGAACTGCTCAGTATCCTTCCATTCACACATGTCTTAGTATTATCTAGAAACTTGCCACAACACCTATACCTAGACCAAATCAGACTGTTCACAAACTTGCTGTCATTTTTGAATCAAAGTTGAACTTCAACACATATCCAACCCATCGCCAAGAATGCTTTTTTTTACTCCATAACATCCCTTACTTCTCCCTGGCTTAGATCATTTGCTGTTGAAGCCTTCATTCATTCCTTTGTAATTGCCAGACTTGACTGTTCCAACGCACCCAAGCTCACCTCCCACATTCTACCCTTCATAAGATTGAGGTAATCCAAAACTCTGCTACCTATGTCCTTACTTACAGCCAGGAATCAGCTGAGTAAACTTTCGCTGAACTATTTGTCCTTTCAAAGTGGATAACCTCACATTTTCCAACATTATATTTCATCTGCCAAATTTTGGCCCACTCAAACTCATCGATATCCATTTCCAGACTCTTTGGATCCTCCTTACAACTTGCTTTCCGACCTATCTTTATGTCGTCAGCAGATTTGTCGATAAATTAGTCAGTCCCTTCATCTGAGTTATTAATATGGACAGTAAACAGTTGAGGCCCCAGAAGTGATCCTTGTGGCACTTCACTTGTTATAATTCGCCAATCTGAAGATGACCTATTTATTGCAACTCTGTTCTTAATAATTAGCTAATCCTCTGTCCATGGTAATATACCACCCTAACACACTGAGCTCTTATCTTGCACTGTAACCACAGTTACTGGTACCCTTTTATCCACCCTTCTTGTTACATTCCCCAAAAATTTTAAAATTGTCAAACGTGAGTTCCCTTTCACAAAACATGTTGACTCTGCCTGATTGTATTATGATTTTCTAAATGTCCTAGTATCTCCTTAAGAATGGTTTCAAGCATTTTCCAAAGTCAGATGCTCAACTAAATGGCCTGTAGCTGCCTACTATCAATATGTTTCTTTCCTGAACAGAGATGTGAATTTGTGCTTTTCAAATTGCAGAACATTTGCAGAATCGAGGGAATTTTGTAAGGCTATAACTAATGCTGCCGTTCTTTCTGCAGTCATTTCTTTTAAGACCCATGCCATCAGATCAGGGGGATTTGTTAGCTTATAGTCTCATTAGTTTCCATAGAACCATAGAATCCCTACGATGCAGTGGAAAGCCATTTGGCCCATCAAGTCTTCACTGACTTTCCAAAAGAGCTTCTTACCCAAGCCCACCCCCTGTCCTATCCCCGTAACCCCATGCATTTACCACGCTAATCCCCTTAACCTACACATCTTTGGACACCGAGGGCCAATTTAGCATAGCCAATTCATGATCTAATGCAGATTTGTCCCACGTTCTTTTCTGCCTGGCCTCCCAGAATGTCAAGTAGCCTCAAACATTCAGGTCTCAGCTTTGGTCATGTCCTTGTGCTGGGAATCATACCATACTAACTTATTTCTAGAAAATGCTGAATAAACTGAGCAGGTCTGGTAGTATCTGTGGAGAGAGAAAGACTATTATGTCTTTGAGTCCAGATGACACTTCTACAAAACTGTTCTGCAAATTAAATGGACCCACAAATATTCAGATTTCCAACATCCACAGTATTTTGCTTTTATTTGTTTTAATTTTTTTTTATTTGCACTATCAATTCAGCTATCTTGTTGCGAATGCTAAAGCAAGTCTTTAATTTTCTTGTTTTACAATTTTGTCCCCACTCTGACCTTATTTGCTGGCTCACTCTTTATACTTGTATCTTCTGTTCCATCCTGTCACACTCTAATTATCCTTAAGGATAGGTAGAGTGGGATATTAAGGGTAAATAGTGGAGTTGCTTGCAGACATTTGAGAGTTAGACTCAGAGGGCATAGACCAGATATATTTTGCCATTGGTAGCCATTGGGTCAGAGACCATAATATTTCAATTGAAATTGTGTGAGTATTTGAAAAGAGAGAAAATGTAGGGAGGGGACAGACAAATGGAGTTATCGCAGAGATCGTTAATTGGAAATCAAGCTCAGGAGAAAGATCTATATGGCAATCTTCTTGCTGCAATTCAACTAGTTCTATAATGGACATCAATGTTCAATAACAGCTCAAGGGATCATTCCCTTCATTTTCTGGTTGTGAATTTCATCCTTCCATCTACACTTAAAAAATTCTACAAGCATTATTCTTTGCAATTTACTTGTTAATCAGGTGATCTTTATAAGCATGTAAGCTAAAAGCCCAGTTTGTTCAAACCTTAGTATTTAAGTAAGCATGATTAAGAGAGTGTCATTCCTTTTTCATCAATGCAGATTTTGGGCACAATCTTACCTGCCATTCACGCCATGCTCCCACTGCAGTAAAGTCAGAATTTGGCAGCCAGCCAAATTTCCGTTCATTGCAGTGGGATGGGAAAATCCTGCCGGTGTGAACAGTGATAAGATTCTAGTCTTTGTCCCAGGAGTCAAAAGAACTGGGCAGCATATACCTAATAAAATTCTTCTGTCATGCTGCAACTATAAGCACTTTTTAAAAAAACTTATTGTAAGTGAGCAAACTTCGAGTGAGTTAAAATCTTGCCTGATATGTCAATGAAATTACTTTCTCCTCTGTTCCCTATTTCCCCTAACTCTACATAGTTTCACTCAGGGTGAGTAATTCAGACTGGAGTACAGTTCTACAAGGCTCTTTGAACTGTCCAGTATTTCACCTGCTCATTTTAGGTGAGCCCAGGCAGGAACTTCCCGGCTGCTCACACTGGCGGAATCCCCTGGTTCTGCTGCCAACGCAGTCCCGCCATGGGTTTCCCAGCATTGTGGGGAGGAGTCAGTGGGAAATCCTATTGACAGCAGTGGGACCAAAAGACCCCACCTCCAGCCACCTGCTGTGAGAAAGATGACGCATAGAGCCCAGAGAATCCTGCCCCAGGCATCATTAATAGGTTATATGGAAAGAAATACAACTGAACTGAAGCCATCTGACACAAGAAATACAACTGAACTGAAGCCACCTGACACATGAGCATTTCCCACCTGGAGTTACCCGTAAGCAATTCTTGGAGAAATGTTGATTATTTTTCCCCACCTCTGGGGCAAAGTTTTACAACTACTTGGGGGCAGGACAAGGGATGTAAAATGCAGTGAGCTATTCAAAAATCCAGTGATCCTGTCAGGACTGGAAAATCCCACTGGCAGGAGGGGCTGTAAATCTCCGTCCTTAGTCTCTGTGCATTAAGGTTAATTGAAGTGCTCTGCCATTTTCCCTATTCAGCAAAGATCAGTAATTAACAATAAATCGAACATTTCCAGTTGCAAAGCGATCATAAGGTCTGGCTCTCTCTGGTTTGAACAGGAAAAAGGTACAGAAGGTGCTGCTCTAGAAGATGGACATTTACTACAAGTGTGATTGATCTGGAATAATGTGGAATGATTACCTGTTTGGCATATAGTTTTCTTAATTTTTGGATTTACTTGTCATCTCTACGTAGGATTCTACTGATTTGTCACTGCAAAAGTAGAATTTCTCTTTTAGGGGGAATGGAGGAGGTGATCCTAGTGCTAAGTGAGCAATCTGTTTCACCTACGTCAGTTCAATATAAACTAGAGCAGCGCTGCAGGCCCTGGGCATGTTTGGCACAGTTTATCAACAATATTACTATGACGTTTGTGTGCAGAGGGTGGCTATTATTTGAAGAATTCCAAATAGGGTGAGGGATCCATTTATGCCTTTGTATTAATTTCCTTATTAAGATACTTTCTTAATCCATATTTTAAATACTTTAAAACACATTTTTTCTTTAAAGATTGATCTGAAAGTTAGAGTACGTATTATATTTGGTAACAAGTCAAAGAGTCTTTTCTTTGCAGCTATTAAGCGGTTCTCACTAGGAATGCAGTTGGTCCTGTTTGGAAATGATTGTTCTTTTGCCTAGTAAAGGTTTGGGTCCTTTTATTAGTCTTACAGAGGAACTCAGGCCCAATCTCAGTTTCCTTACCTGAAACTATATAAGGGCAGAAGGATAGAAACTCTGACAAGGAAACAGGAGGCTACAAAAGAAAATTGTTGCCTGTAAAAGAGTTAAACCCTGTAGAGTGTCTTTCGAGGCCTGGTGACAGTTCAGCTCTGAGGCAGACCATCTGGGACTGCAAGGCTTTAATCCACCAAAGGACACAACTGGCATCATAAGCAGTAGGATGGCATCCAAAATCATTTCATATGGGGCGTCATGGTCCAATTTTGTTGGTTAGTATATTGTATAACAAAACATGTAAGAGGCGGGCAGTGCAGGAATCCTCTGGGAGTATGGCATTTTCAAATAGGCTCCCCAGCTGCAGCTGACAGCCGACAGCCATCACTTGTGTCTGGCCTGTCACTGACCTGACACTTTGATTGTGGTATTGCAGAGTCTAATTGTGTGTTATGTATGCTGATAAGGCAACTTTTACATCTCATTAATGAAAGCCTTGGTGCGTGTTATGTTTAGTTCCTATTATGTTCAGAAAATTGTGGTAGCTCAATCAAGCTCCTTCTGGAAAAATTATAGGTGAGACAGGTTCAAGAAAATGGTAGTTTCCCATCACTAGAAAATTCAGTTTATTATGACTTTAAGATATGCTTTGAATCCACTCAGTATTTGATCTAGAAGATCATTGCAGTAACTATGGCAGGCAATAAGGAAATATTTCTGATATTAAACAGAAACAAAAGGTCGTGAGGGCCATCATGTATTGAGTGTGCTGTGCCTGGGAAGAAATGGCATGATTTGATGAAACAATTGTGTGGGCTAATCTATAAAAGCATTGGATGTCTGTTTAGACAGAAATGTTGGGTTAATCATATTACTATTACTGGTGTTTTTCTGATATTGGCATTACTTAGAGAAAGATACCATTTCAGTTTAAATTTTTATTTGTACTGAATTGATGGGTTAACTAGGTTGTTTGTACACTTTCATCTAGAGTGCTGTCCACTCTGGGGACAGGTCCAAAAGCAGCAGCCTTTACGGTGCTCAGCCCTTATGAATCTCGTCAGCTACATGCTCATAAAGAGAGATATAGTCCCTGATGAGAACATTATCATGTCTGCATCTCAGACTGTATATTGAGCGGAAACAGAAATTGGCCTATGACGTATTACCATTATCCAAGTACCATTTGGTATATTACAGCATTAAAGGTTAAGTGGCAAGGTTGAGTATTTTTACATAATATGCAGAGGACCAATGAAATACAATGGCAATAACTCTTTTCCTTTTATAATATGCCACCTGTAAACAATGTGGTTAATCTTGAGGACCCAAGGGCGCTTAGAAAAACAAAAGCAGCTTTATATAATAGTCCTGCTTAACAAACATCAACCAACTATTATATTATCAATTAAGCAAATGCAGAACTTGGCATGTATTCAAAGAGCTTTAATAATCTTATACAGTGCATCGGAAAGTACAAATCATCTGAGGATATTTTGCAATTATGACTGACAAAAATGTTAAAAGTACTTTGAAAATTGTAAACCACACTCTGAACGTTGACTATCTAAATAAAGTTAGGCATAAAGTTTGTGGGAAAATCTATTTTTTTCATGGAGTTTCTTCTAGATGATTTGAGGATTCTTTCGACGGAGCGACATATACTGCTGCACGTAATTTTATATTTGGTATAAAACAAATTCATAGTTTATTGAAGATTTGTGTTACAAATTCACATTATTAACTAATTATTCTTTGCCATGTTAAAGTTTCCTAGTCTAAACTGGGGCACTTTAATTCGTGACACTATAACCACATGCTTGAAAACTATTTTATTTTCACTAGAACTGTTCAGTTTGTCATTTTTTTTAACTCATTGACCATGTAAGAAAAAAAATGATGTTGGTGACCTTTAGCTTTGTGCATTCAGCTCTTTGACTGCATGTTCCTTGAAAATAGTCTGACTTATACACTTTGAATTGGAATAGGCAATTTTTCACAGTGACTATAATTTTTGATAATCCACTTCACTAAAAACAGTTGTTTTAGATATGATTATATATTACAGTTCTCCTTTCACATTGCTCAAAATGAACCATAGGTTGTGTTTTTGCAAAGCAGGGTGATAGTTTGGGGGGGGTGATGGTTGGTGAATTTGGAAAGAAGTTTGTAAACAATTGTTCTAGAATGTGAAGTAAATATTATTTGATTGGTTCACATCAAATAAAAAGAGTTTCCCCTACAGAATAAATATTGCCTATTTCTTGCCAGAGTTAGAAGGGCAGAATTTCCCCCTCCAAAAAAATGCCAGAGTGATGCATGCTGGTCTCTCAGGCACGGTTCAGACCGCGATCATTGCACACTTAGTCTGTCTTTGGGAGGGCATGAGTTTCACGCCAGTTCTGGGAGACAAAGGGCCTAAGCACACTGGTGAGCCTAGCTGCAAAGCACTCAGGTGCCATTTTGGAAGGGTGCCCTGATCTTTCAATGCACTGAGAGGATCGCTCCTTCCTTTACTGACAAGGGAAACCATCCCCCTTGCCCCATTGGTGGCATGTTTGCCCCATTGGCAATACAGTGGCACAGTGGTTAGCACTGCTGCCTCACAACACCAGGGACTTCAGTTCAACTGCTGGCTTGGCTTACTGTCTGTTTGGAGTTTGCACATCCTCCCCCCTGTCTGCATGGGTTTCTTCGGGTGCTCTGGTTTCCTCCCACAGTCCAAAGATGTGCTGGTTAGTTGCATTGACCATGCTAAATTCTCCCTCAGTGTACGCGAACAAGTGTCTGAGTCTGGCAACTAGGGGATTTTCACAGTAACTTCATTGCAGTGTGAATGTAAGTCTAGTTGTGACTAATAATTAAACTTTAACTTAATGTTTCTCCACCTCCTCTCCCCGACCTGGATCACCAGCATCAGGCCATTGGGATCCTCCCAGTGGGTCCCTCTTCATGACCCCCAACATGTGCCTCCTTCATAATCTTCACATGTCCCTTCTTCATGCTCCAACCCTACACAAACCCCCTGCATGAGGCTCCTATACAGTTCCTTATTCATAGCCCTCCCAATTGGCACTGCTGGGGTGCTCGGTAGGCACTACCAAGGTGCCTAGTGAGCATTGCCAGTGTGTCTGATGGGACTGCTAGGTGGGCAATGCCCAATGGGCAATGCCCAGCCATGTCCCTGGCTACCCAGGGACTTCAGTGGCCTCCAAGCCCACTGACGTGACCATCATGCCTGCCTTCCACTGGTGAAAACCAGCAGTGGACCTCACCAGTCTCGCACTGTGCCCAATATACAGAAGATTCTGGGAGCTGGGAGAATCAAGTGACGAAAGGCTGTACATATTTAAATCCTACTTTAAATATGCAAGCCACCTCACACCCAGAAAGGATGAGATTCAGTTTGTGCCATTAGAGAGAGACTGGGATGATTGCAAACTGTTTAGCATCAGGCGCAAACTGATTTTTAGGGCCGCTCGCTGTTTTCCGGGATCGGGGATCTTCATCAGGCGCAATGAGGTTGGAAAATCATCTGCTCAAAATTTAATCACATAACCTTGGCTGACACATTTCGCAGTGCTGGGTTAGTATTGTTAGTATTGCCATCTTGCAATAGAGATGTGAAACTGAGGTAACCTCTATCACAGTGGGTGTAAACTATTCTAATGCACTTTTCTTTAAACTGAAAGTTGTCCTAGTGTATTGGCCAATATTCATCCCTTGACCAAAACCACAAGAACAGGTTAATTGATCATTCATCTCATTGCTGCTTATGGAACCCTAATATGTGCAGAATTGACTGGCACATCTATCTAAATGGCAATAATGACTGTATCTAAAAAGTTAGCTGTCAAATTCTTCAGGATATCCTAAGATCCTGAAAGAATCCATAGATTATTTTTAAATTAGCTATAATTTGAGAAAATGTTCCTTGGCTTACTAGACTTACAGAAATAAATGTCTGCAAGCAATAGGGAGAATAGCTTTTTAATTTTACTGCTCATTTATATCAAACATTGCTTTTTATAACAAAAACCAAGACCAGAGCACAACCACACAGGGATGATGTGCAAGTTCCACACAAACAGTGACCCCAGCCGGGAATCAAACCCAGGTCTCTGCTGCTATGAGGCAGCGGCACTAACCACTGTGCCGCCAGGTATTCAGAACTTACTTCCAAACTGAGTCCATCTTTCCAGAACTTGCTATCTGTTTATATAAAGAGAAGTTATGAGTTTTCAGAATAATTAAAAATGAGCTGACCTTTTACAGTAGATAATAAAATGTAAAGATTTCACTTTGTAATTTGGCATATTTAGCATATGCAACAGTTGATAATCTAGAAAATGTTTTCAGGAGTGTGGCAAGTAAGCATTTCATTTTGTTTTTGATATGTTATGTAAATTGAAACAACGTCGTGTTTTAATGACTTTCCTGAGGGATTTTCTTTTCAGTAATTTTTTATTCATACATCAGAATGGACAAGGGAACTGGATTTCTGGTATAATGAACAGCAAGTCCTATCAATTCTAAATGGTTAGTTTTCTGAACCACATAGAACAAAACATTATGGGTTGAATTTCTCAAAGTATGTAAAATGGGTGAGAAAAGTTTTCTGTCCATTTTTTCAGCGAGCTAAGTAATGGTAATTTATGGCACTCTGTGCAATACCCAGGCCATAATGTCGATCTTGCCAGTGGGGGAGAGTCTCAGCAGTCCACCAGTGAGGCTAGCTACTGAGCTCTTGGGGCACCATTGCACAGGCAACCCGATCTCCCAGTATACTGCCCTGACAGATTGCCTCCCTCCCTCCCCACCAATTGCCACCCCAGCCAGATCAATCCCAACAATCAGCGCCCCAACCTTCGCTCCCCCCTCCAGCCTCAATCCCAGCCGTTTGCACCTCCCCAGTCATGTCCGTGGCTGATGACTGCCACCCCCCCCAGATCGCCACCTAGCTGGTCAACCACCCTTCCCTTCTATGGAGCTCCCCCCACCTTCCTGTCATGGTCCTGCCCCATTAGGCCCAGTCTAGTGGACAGTGCAAGGGTGCCAAGTGGGCAGTGCCAGGGTGCCAGGCTGGACTTGCCTCATGGGCGTTGACCGGCCCTGCTCCTGGCCACTTTGGGCTTCAATGGCCTCTGGCCCCACTGGTGAGGCCATCACACCTAGTTCCCATTGGTGGGGACCATCTGTGATACTGGTTGGCGAGGGCTTAACGTAAGTGAGTCTGGATGATTGCGTCCTGGGCTCATTAATCAGATGCTAAATGTGTCATTAATTTTTAAATCAGTACCCATTTCGCTGGCAGAATGAGGCTGGAAAGATTGCAAAGGCAAGAAATCATCACTTACCCTATTGTATCAGCTTGTCACACCGATTGACCAGCATGGTAAGCCAATAAGATCGCACCCTACATTTGTATCGACAGCTCCATAGAGGGACAAGCAACATCTTGACTGGAATTTTACCGGCACGCCAGCCCGGAATTGAGGCAGGTGAGGCTCACAGAACAGCATTCTCCACTGGCCTTGGGCAGGCATGCCGGTAAAATTCCACATCTTGAATCTTTTCATCTAATAAAGATGCGTCAGATAATGTGACTAAATTGAAGCCTCATCTGTTACCCACATAAACCACAACTTAAAGGCATTCACACACATAGAAATTGATACTGTAGAAGTAAGTTTCATTATTTTCTTTACATTTTAATTTTTTAAAGTTAGAAAGAATACTTGGAATGACTGGTTCCCTTGTTTTGAAATTGGAGTGATTGCTGAGTTCAATTTCAGAATGGTTTTCATTTCTGCTGGCAACTTAGTTCCCCTATCTGGCTGATTGTGATTGGTTGTTATTTTTATAAATGGAATTTGAGCCAGTCAGGTGAAGACGTGACACCATCACTTACAAATATGTCGGACAAAATTGCACATAGTATCCTGCAGTCTTACGATCGGGGTGTAATACCATGTAATTTACATTGCACTCACAGTACCATTGATCTGGAGAAAGTGGATAAACTAACCTGAATTTTTATTATATGAGAGGTCAGGAATTTTACTGGGATTTGAAGAATCAGATTCCTCGACAGTCTAGTATTGTGTAAATCAGCTACTTTGATTATTCTACATTCCTTTATTATCCATTCAATTTTTATCCCATTTTCTAAGACCCAGGATACACAACAGATGATGGACAAATTGGGCCCAATTTAAGTCTAGTGCCTAATGTGCAGATGGTGGTAGTTTTCAGATCAGGCTACACATTTAGCAGCATTCCCGGGGCAGGTGGGGGAGGGGGTTACTATTTTAGCTCAAAACCTAGTTAATTTTCCTTTGTCCAAAGTAGCTGGGCAGATAAGGTAACTAACATAGCTGTCTCAATCAAACATCCCTCCAAATAGCCGCAAGTTATCCAATTATTCAGGCTCATTCTTATTTTTCCTTCCGTTCTGAGTTAAGAAAAAATATAAATAGCAGTACCAAGACCAGAGGAAGCTGGGAAACCTCAGCAGGTCTGTTGGGAGAGGAACAGAGATAATGTTTTGAGTTATTTTGACTCTTTGTCAGAACTGAAAGGGGGGATAATGTACTAGAGCGATAGAAACTGCAGCAAAAAGTAACAACTCTGAGAACAAAATGGAGGGGGGAGCTGTATTGAGGCATATTAAAAATGGGGCTTTAAGGTGGAGGAGAAAGGTCAAAATCTAAATTGTCGAACTTGATGTTGACTCCCAGGGGCTGCGACATACCCAACAGGAAGATGAGATACTGCTCCTTCATCAGGCTTCACTGGCGCATTGCAGCAGGCCAAGGATGGGCACGTGGGCACAAGAGCAAGGTGCTGAATTAAAATGGCATGCAACAAGAAAGCTGAGATCATGCTTGTGAACTGATGAAGGTGTTCCACAAAGGGGGTCACCCATTCTGTGTTTATTTGATAGATTCACCGTTTGAAGTAAAAATAAACTGTTGGTCCTGATAAGCTTAACATCATTTTCTGGCTTTCCAGCAAATTATTTAGAAAGATAAATACTATTACAACATAAAGAGACATAACCGTCACATGGTGCTGACCCTACCAGTGAATCCTGATACAAGATTCCAAAGTAAGATGGGTCAGTTAATGTAACACAAATTGAAAGCAATTATGCTGACCTAATTCTACACAGCAGTCCAGATGGCACCCTGAATTGTTACTACTTATCCCCCTCCTTCCCCAGAAACAAGAATCAATTTTGGCAGTACAGGGACCATCAACAGTTCTGTTCAGTATATAATCAATTGTAATTTCGTAACCAATTACATCAAATTCAAAAGGAAAAGCTTTGTGCAGAAGGGAAGACATGGAAATGATTGAAAGGTGCCGCCTATGGATGAAGCAATGTAAAGGGCAATGTTAGATTAGATTCTAATTGGAGCAGAATTAAAAACAAAACCCTCTGAAACTGAGAAATGGAAGATTTTCAATCTCAAAAAATGCCAAATATTTAAGACGTAGCATATAGAAGGCCATCAAATGAACATAGAAGAAGAATTGAGCCAAAGCCAAAGCAACATCATATGGTGAACAGTAGAATTTCTTCCTCGTTCCTCCAATGTGTCAGTTTTTAAACTGTCCATTCTGAGCAAGTTATTGGAACTGTTAGCCATCCCCTCTACCCCATTCAGCTAAGAACATTATTCAGCACCTCTCCCTCTTTCTCCAATACTGCCTCTCCTCTCAGCTAACTAGATTATTGTACACCATTCCTCCCTCCCCATAACCCTCTTGTGTTGTAAGTCTTCAGGGCACATTAGTTATTTAGTCACATTGCTGTTTGTGGGAGCATGCTGTGGGCAAATTGGCTGTGTGCAAATTGGTTGCTGCATTTTTTACATTACAACTGTTGTTACATTTCAAAAGCACTTCGCTGCAATTTAGCTGCCTTATTAGCCATGGATGCAAATAATGTAATGGCCACTAAATCTTGGGAACAGCTAGACATATGCCTATGGTGCAATGTCTGATTCAGCCTGGGGATCATCTGAGCAGCTCTATCAAGGGGGCATTGCATTTAAACAGCTCAACAGCACTTGCTCTCAGGGAAGCAAGGAGGACGGCAGCGAAAAATCCTGCTTCCCACTTCACGGAGGCGACCCTCTCCCATCTGCTGGATGCCATGGATGTGAGAAGCTCAACAACCTTTCTGCAGGCTGGCAGGAGACCCTCCAGCAATGTCAAAATCCACAAGGGAGACAGTAGCCGTGCTAGTGAGTACCAGCGCCCTCCACACGAGGACAGAGGTTCAATGTCGGATAAAGGTGAATGACTTCCTCTGTGCTATCAGGTTAAGTGCTTCTTGCCTTCTCTTGCCGTTCTCCCTTTCAGTCACCCCTCTCCTTGCCACATTGACCCCACATGCTGCCACCTCACTGGGCCCCATCACCTCAACCTTCCACAAGCTCCCTCATTACCCCGGGTACTCCCCTTCTCAACAATTCATTCCTGCTCATATGCAGTGCCCGTACATGCCAAGTATCATCACCATCTAACCCTGCAGGCAGTCTGCTCACATCATCCCTCTTTGTCTTTCTGCAGAGGAAGCTTGCTCACAATTGCCACAAGTGAGCAAAGACAGGCAGTGGCATGGTGGAGCTGCAGATTCTGGCTCCTTTTGAGGAGAGATCCCTGGAGCTTGCAGGGGAGGAACAGGAGCATGCCTCTGCAGAAAGTGAGGTGAAAAGCCTCAGCACTTTCAGCTGCCCACAGTCATGTGAATTGTGTGTGTCCCAGATCTTTGCCTTTGTCATGCACTAACACCACGTTGCTTTCCTCACAGGAAAATTACCCAAACAGCCTGTCCCATTCACCAGCATGAATCCCAGGACAATCCTCAACACCAGTCCCAAGGAGATGTCGGAGGATGACATGATGCATCATAGCTGTCACCCGCACCCTCCACTAGTGCAGAGATGCACGCGTCAGTGGGCGTTCTTGGCAGATAAACTTCTGGGTCACTATCTGATGAGCACCACACTGACGCTGATCCACATTAGATGGTGACAAGAAGGTCGCAGTAATCGGACAGTCAGAGGTCTGCTAGATCTCAGGACTCAGCTGTGTCCTAGCTGTGCCTCTGGCATTGTTGGTCCCTCAGCTGGTTGAGAGGCAAACGCAGAGCTGGGAATACCAGGAGGGATATATTAAATGAAAAAGATGTTAGAAGATTAGGTGACTGGGTGTGAGTTACAAACTTAATTTAGCAAGGATAATTTATTTATGTATCAACTTTAAGGGAATTAAACCTCCCAAGGTGCTGCACAGGAGCCTATAAAACAAAATATGACACTGAATCATGACAGCTTGGTCAAAGAAGTAGGTACTAACGAGCATCTTAAAGGAAGAGAGAGAGTTAGAGTGGCTGAAAGGTGCAGGGATATTTCAGTGCTTAGGCCCTAATTAACTGGTCACCAATGGGAGGAATTAAAATTAGGAGGCCAGGATTCAGGGAGTGCAGAGATTTGGGACTGGACGTGATTACAGAGATGGGGAGTTGGGAAGGGCTGAGGCCTTGGAGGAATTTGAAGATAAGGATGAGAATTTTAGAATCCTGACATTGCTTGATTGGGAGCCACTGTAGGTCAGCAAGCAGAGGGGCAACAGGTGAATGGGGTTCATGCAAGCTATGACATAGGAATCAGAGTTTAGGATGACCTCAGGTTTATGGAGGGTCAGAAGTGGGAGACAGCCCTGAGTGCTTTGGAGTTGTCAATCTGAGAGGTAACAAAGGCATGAATGTGGTTTCAGTGCTAGATGAGAATTTTACAGAGTTGGAAATAGTTGATCTTTGTGGTGGTATGAATGTGAGGTCAGAAGCTTATCTCCGGGTTAAGTATGACTCCAGATTTGTTAACAGGCATGTTTCATTTCAAACAGATGCCAGTGAGTACATAAGAACATAAGAAATAGGAGCAGGAGTAGGCCATCTAGCCCTTCGAGCCTGCCCCACCATTCAATAAGATCATGGCTGATCTGTCGTGGTTCAGTTCCACTTTCCCGCTCTCTCCCCATAACCCTTAATCCCCTCTCTTATCAAAAACCCAACAACCCGCGTCTTAAAAATATTTAGCGAGGTAGCCTCCACCACTTCAACGGGCAGAGAATTCCAGAGATTCACCACCCTTTGAGTGAAGAAGTTCCTCCTCAACTCCGTTCTAAACCCCCCCCCCCCCTTTATCTTGAGGCTGTGCCCCCTAGTCCTACTGTCCTTTCTGAGCGGGAAGAGTCTCTCCACCTCTATCCTATCCATCCCATTCATCATCTTATATGTCTCAATGAGATCTCCCCTCATTCTTCTAAACTCTAACGAGTACAGGCCTAGTTTATTCAGCCTCTCCTCATAGCTCAACCCTCTCAACTCCGGCATCAGCCTAGTAAACCTCCTCTGCACTCCCTCCAAGGCCAAAATATCCTTGCGTAAGTACGGCGCCCAAAACTGCACACAGTACTCCAGCTGCGGCCTCACCAATGCCCTATACAGCTGCAGCAAGACCTCCCTACTTTTATATTCAATCCCCCTCGCTATGAAGGCCAGCATCCCATTCGCCTTCCTGACCACCTGCTGCACCTGCAAGCTGGGTTTTTGCGACTCATGCACAAGGACCCTGAGGTCCCTCTGCACCGTCGCCTGCTGCAGTTTTTCGCCACGTAAGTGATAATCCTTCCTACCATTCTTCCTACCAAAGTGGACCACCTCACACTTGCCAACATTAAATTCCATTTGCCATTTCCTGGACCATTCGCCCAGCCTATCTAGATCCTTCTGCAGACTCTCCACACCCTCCGCACAATTTGCCTTTCCTCCAATCTTGGTGTCATCAGCAAATTTCGACACCCTACACTCGGTTCCCTCCTCCAGATCATCTATATAAATGGTAAATAGCTGAGGCCCCAGCACCAACCCCTGAGGCACTCCACTAGTCACCAACCGCCAATCCGAATAGCACCCATTGACCCCCACTCTCTGCCTCCTATTTGACAACCAATCCTCTATCCACACTAACACCCTACCCCCAACTCCCTGTCCCCTGACCTTCTGCAATAACCTCTTGTGAGGTACCTTGTCAAACGCCTTCTGAAAATCAAGAAAGACCACATCCACCGGCTCTCCTCTATCCACCGCCCTAGACACATCCTCATAGAACTCCAGTAAATTTGTCAGACACGACTTCCCCTTAACGAAACCGTGCTGCGTCTGCTCTATCAAGCAATTCCTCTCAAGATGCCTTGCTATTTCCTCCTTGATGACGGATTGATGGAGTTGGTAGGTAAGAAAAGGAGTTTGGAATGGGGACTAAAAACAATGGCTTCAGGCTTTTCAATATTTAATTGGCACAAGTATATGGCCATCCAATGCTGGATGTCAGATAAGCAGTCAGATAATTTAGCAATTATGGAGAAATTGAGAGGTAGTGGTGAGATATAGCTAGGTATTGTCAGCGTATATCTGAGAACTAATGTTATAGTTTCAGCTAAAAATGCCAAGAACAATATATAGATGACAAATAAGATGGGGGCAAGGATAGCTCCTTGGCAGAGATAACAGTGTGAGAGCAGAAAGCAAAGCCATTGCAAATGATATTCAACCTACCATTAGATAAGAATCGAACCAGGTGACAGCAGTCTCACTCAGAGCCCAAGAGAGGGGGAGCAGATGGTGCCAAACACAGGAGCCCAGGGTTTTGTGCGGGGACTGGGGGGAGGGAAGAGGATACTTGGGCCCAGTGCTCTAAATTAAGTGTTTTGTTGTCCCTCAGCCTGAGCAGCCAGAGGCAGAGATCGAAGGGCTTAAAAAAATTGGAACTTTCAAGCTGAAACTTCAGATTGAAAGAAAAGAATCAGGTCAACTTCACTAGCTGCTGACCTTCCAGCAACTTTGTGCTTCTAATATTTTCCCATCAGAAAACCACAAAGTTGCTTGAAGGTCAGCAGCGGCACAGCAACTGGGGGTGCTCCTGCTTGAAGAGTGGTAAATGAAATACTTTTTTAGTTCCAAATGAATAGGGATGAGGGTTGTGGCAGGGGAGATGGTTGGGGAAGTTTGAGGGAGGGGTGTTGGAGCGGTTTGGGGAGGAGATTGGGTGCTGTTGGACTGGTGGCAGGCAGAAGTGTATATTGGGCTCTTGATAAACCTGTTTTAGCCTGCAAATGATTTTCAAAAGCCTTTTCCATTGAATTGAACTTTGTCCTTTGATCCACTTATCTATTATCTCACTCTCTCTTGGTCATTTTATGAGCTTTTTGAAGAATAAAATATTGTGATAAAGTTGCATAGTAGCAATGAAAGTATATTGTCGTGAGAAGTAGCAGAGTGTTCAGACTTGCTGATCAAGGAAACACAGATACAATTGTGAACCATTCAGTTTTTGTCTTCTAGCCTCTTAAAAGTTGTGTTGCACAGAAACACCTAAGAACTCAAATGTTTCTCACTGATAGTGAAGAAGAACATTGTTTAGTCATGCCACTTTGTTGTTCATGAGTCATTTAATCTTTCTAAAATGTGAGGTCACTGATAAAATTGAATCCAATTACATCCCTTCTATGAAATGATTATATTGAATAATATCATACATGGGCAGGAGAAAGTCTTCTAATTTAAAGAATTGAAAAGATCATGTCCACTTTATCTGACCTGCAAATATTGAACCTTTCCCCAAAATATGAATTTATGGTCACCGCATTCATTTGGTGCGATCATCGAACATGGTAATAAGGAGTGAAGCAGTCATTGGAGTCAGTGTTATCATCTGCAATGTTATAATAACTGATAGGATATTTTCCTGTGAAGTTAACAATATTACATAATGCTGATAAAGTAAAATTTGTATTATGGTGTGTTTAATAGTTGTGGTGGGATCACCAATTGGACCCACGCAAGCTAACACTGCATTGGATAGTAGCTGTTCTGAATATTACTGAGCCATGCTGCTCATGTATCAGATGATATTTATAACCAGATGCCAAAAATGGGTGTTATCATTTTACTAGGAATTTCCTTTGATTGGTGAATCTTGAAAAGGAGAAAGATATCATACACGATTGAGGGGGAAGGTTAAATGGCGGTGTAGGGGTATGGTTGGGGCAAAGGAGGATGGGGAGGTGGCAGGGGTGTGAGGAATAAGGAGCCTGGAAAGAGGAGAAGCACCATTGCATAATGATTATCATCCCTGACCCTGGTCCACCTGTTATATATTTAAAAGGATTGCAGATTTCTTTAAGAGTTGATCACATGATTTGATGATGATATCATTCAGGTGCTGCAGAGGTTGCTGTTTGGCTTTCAATTTTGTTCTCTGTACAGGCAAGATCTCTTAGAATAAACCTGTTGTGTGCTGTTTTGAATCTATGTGCACAAACCACATATTTTCTTTCTGTTCAAATCCACAATCGCTAAGGACATTGCACCACCAATTTGACAGTAGAGAGATATTAGAAGAGGCTGGTGTGGTAAGCAGTGTCAAAGGATACCAATAGGCCCAGAAATGTGAAGAGGAGAAGTTTACCTTTGTCACTGTCACATAGGACATCATTTGTGACTTTGATAAAAGTTGTTTTCATACTGTGGCAGGGGAAGAAAGCTGACTAGAGGGATTCAAATATAAGATGGGAATGGATCTGGAAGGTGACAATACAATCAATGGAGAGGTTTAGCTGGCATTATAGGCCATGACAACTGAATGAAGTGGGTTTGATTTTGAAATTAGATAGATTACAGCCTCTAATAACATCTGAATTGTTTCTTTTAAAAAAATTCTGTTTGGAATTGATACCTTTTTTAAATATAAAATGTCCATGATTGCAAAGTTCATAAATTAGTGATCTATTTTTGCATAATTGTTCCTGCAGTTTCTACAGAAAATAATTTGCATTGTATTTGATATAATCCCTACATACCCCAATAAAAATCACATTAATAGTGTGGAGATAAATGCTACATACACAGTGTGCAGATATGAAATACATATGACCATGTAAGTATGCATTTTTCATTTGTTATGATTCTATGGCTCAGACAAAATGTTGAACTTTTATGGTTGGTATCACAAGTGAGAAAAGGATGATCATAAATATTCTGTTTACATCATATAAAAAAAACGACAATTAGATAACTAACAATGTAATTGGCACACTGTGGTGAAAATAATATTTAAAAGAGTTTTATTTACAGGTTTGGGACTGCACAGTGTCAATTTTGACACTGTCAATTTTGACACTGTGCAGTATGGTATTTTTCATGGTTTATGATTGTGGAATGTTATTGTACAGTTGTTACCTTAATTTACCTGCATGCCCGTTCCATTGCCTTTATTATGGTCTCCAGCTTATATATAATATTCATGTCTGATTCTTTCTGCTGCATCTGACTAAAATTTATAGAAATCTTTTATTTATAGTTGGAAAATCTTTTAGATGAAAAAGTCATAAGTGTTCTATACAACCTGTTTAGTAATCTCTAACAAGGGAGATTGAAATCCTGGGAAACAATCTTCTGAAGAAATGAAATAGTGTGCCTTCCTGAACCCATGGGGGGAAATAATGTGCGTATTTGTTTGAATATGAAACAGTAGCTCAGAATAACTGAAAGACAAATGCACAAAAATATTCACAATTTGTTGTGCAAAATAGAAAGTAGCATTAAGTTTGCATTGTGTGTCTCATTACAGGAAAAAGCAGATCACAATTTGAATAGGCAACGCTTTACATTACTCAATGAAAATAAACAACTTTCAGACTCTCTTTACATAGATTTACTTCAGTCTACGATGAGGCTGGATGTGAGCTTTTCTTTTAAATGAATCCTCAACAAGGTAGTTGAAAGAGACAGGGAAGGTTACAACGGCAGTGATACAACATAAGAACATAAGAATATAAGAAATAGGAGCAGGAGTAGGCCATCTAGCCCCTCGAGCCTGCCCCGCCATTCAATAAGATCATGGCTGATCTGTCGTGGCTCAGTTCCACATTCCCACCCTCTCCCCATAACCCTTAATCCCCTCTGTTATCAAAAACCCATCAACCCGCTTCTTAAAAATATTTAGCGAGGCAGCCTCCACCACTTCAACAGGCAGAGAATTCCAGAGATTCACCACCCTTTGAGTGAAGAAGTTCTTCCACAACTCCGTTCTAAACCGCCCCCCCCTTTATCTTGAGGCTGTGCCCCCTAGTCCTACTGTCCTTTCTGAGCGGGAAGAGTCTCTCCACCTCTATCCTATCCATCCCATTCATCATCTTATACGTCTCAATGAGATCTCCCCTCATTCTTCTAAACTCTAACGAGTACAAGCCTAGTTTATTCAGCCTCTCCTCATAGCTCAACCCCCTCAACTCCGGCATCAGCCTAGTAAACCGTCTCTGCACTCCCTCCAAGGCCAAAATATCCTTGCGTAAGTATGGCGCCCAAAACTGCACACAGTACTCCAGCTGCGGCCTCACCAATGCCCTATACAGCCGCAGCAAGACCTCCCTACTTTTATATTCAATCCCCCTCGCTATGAAGGCCAGCATCCCATTCGCCTTCCTGACCACCTGCTGCACCTGCAAGCTGGGTTTTTGCGACTCATGCACAAGGACCCCGAGGTCCCTCTGCACCATCGCCTGCTGCAGTTTTTCTCCACGTAAGTAATAATCCTTCCTACCATTATTCCTACCAAAGTGGACCACCTCGCACTTGCCAACATTAAATTCCATTTGCCAGTTCCTGGCCCATTCGCCCAGTCTATCTAGATCCTTCTGTAGACTCTCCACACCCTCCGCGCAATTTGCCGTTCCACCAATCTTGGTGTCATCAGCAAATTTCGACACCCTACACTCGGTTCCCTCCTCCAGATCATCTATATAAATGGTAAATAGCTGAGGCCGCAGCACCGACCCCTGGGGCACTCCACTAGTCACCAACCGCCAATCCGAATAGCACCCATTGACCCCCACTCTCTGCCTCCTATTTGACAGCCAATCCTCGATCCACGCTAACACCCTACCCCCAACTCCATGTCCCCTGACCTTCTGCAATAACCTCTTGTGAGGTACCTTGTCAAACGCCTTCTGAAAATCAAGAAAGACCACATCCACCGGCTCTCCTCTACCCACCGCCCTAGACACATCCTCATAGAACTCCAGTAAATTTGTCAGACACGACTTCCCCTTAACGAAACCGTGCTGCGTCTGCTCTATCAAGCAATTCCCCTCAAGATGCCTCGCTATTTCCTCCTTGATGATGGATTCTAACATTTTACCTACAACAGACGTTAAACTAACCGGCCTATAATTCCCTGCCTTTTGCCTGGCACCCTTCTTAAACAACGGCGTAACATTAACTGCTTTCCAATCTTCTGGCACTTCCCCGGAATCCAGCGACGTCTGGAAAATAACCACCAAGGCATCCACTATCACCTCCGCCATTTCTTTCAGAACCCTCGGATGCATTCCATCCGGTCCTGGGGACTTGTCCACAATCAGCCCCTCCAGTCTGTCGAGCACCACCTCTCTAGTAACAGTAATGTCATCGAGACCCTCCAGTCCTACCACCTTTCCATCCCTAACACCCGGCAAATTATTCACGTCCTCCTCCGTGAAGACCGAAACAAAAAAGTTATTCAAGACCTCAGCCATTTCCCCATCCCCTACCACTAAGTCCCCCCTCTCATCCTCTAAGGGTCCAACGTTCACCCTAGCCAGCCTCTTCCTTTTTATATACTTATAAAAACTCTTGCTATCCTTTTTTATATTAAGCGCAAGCCCAGCTTCATAGTTTCTCCTACCCTTCTTTATCAACTTCTTTGTCAATCTTTGTTGACATTTAAACCTCTCCCAATCCTCTTCTCGCCCACTACTCTTAGCTACTCTAAACGCCTCCGCTTTTAATTTAACACTTTCCTTCACCTCCTTCGTTATCCACGGCTTATTACCTCTCCTCCTACGGTCCTTTTTGACCATCGGAATAAACTTCTGCTGAGCACCAAGAAAGATCTCCTTAAAAATCCTCCACTGCTCCTCAGCAGACCTACCTTCCAACACGCTCCCCCAGTCCACATTCGTCAATTCCTCTCTCATCCTACCGTACTCCCCTCTGTTCAAACAAAGGACACATGTCCGGGAACCCACTTTCTCCTCCTCCATCT